>NC_044567.1:31402316-31604816 GCF_007565055.1 Rhinopithecus roxellana | reverse complement strand
AATTCCTCTGCTGAGTTATTTTCCAGATCAAGTGCATATGCTAATGAGACATTGTGTTTAAAAGTACCAAATTTAATTGACTTTTCACATTACAGAAGCCACGTGCGTTTGCTGGAGCAAGCCAAGTTCTCCCCCACAGAGTGGGGGGCAAAGAGAAGGTCCGGGCTGTTCCTCCCTGTCCCTTCTTTCCCGGCTCCCCTTCCTCAGCCAGGGCGACCGTGTCAGCCGCTGCAGGGATAAGGCCTCTCACCTTCTCAGATCTCACACAAATGTGCAGGCAGGGCTTGCTTTGGCCCTACATGGATACTAACCCATTCTTGAAGAGTTACAATATATATTACGGATATTTCACAATTTATGGGTCCAGTCCCACACTGGTGAAAATTCAGGTTGTTTCCAATTTGTTGTTGGTGTTATTGTTTTGTCCTAGACACAGTATGTGTTAGGGTTCTCCAAAGAAACAGAACCAGTAGACTACACAGAGAAAGAGACAGAGAGAGAGAGAGAGAGATTTATTATGAGAATTGGCTCTTATGATTATGGGGGCCGAGAAGTCCTAGGATCAGGCATCTAATCTGCAGACCCAGGAGAGCCCCTGATTCAGTCAAGTCTAAGGCCTGAGAAGGAGGCAATGGTGTCGTCCCAGCCCAGTGTTCCCCCACCCCCGCCCCACCCCACCACCTTCTTCTGCCTTTCTATTCTCCTGAGGCCCTCAACAGACTGGGTGATGTCACCCACCCTGATGAGGGGGATCTTTACTCTGTCCACTGGTTCAAATGCCCATCACTTCCAGGGACACCCTCACAGACCCACTCAAAACAGAAATCATGTTTTCCCAGCTATCCAGGCATCCCTTAGCCCAGTCAGGTTAACATAAAATCAGCCATCGCAGAGCATTATGATCACATCCTTCCTTACTGGTTCTCTTCGTCTTCTAGACTAGGTTCCCAAAGGTGAGATTCCTAAGTCAAAGGGTGTATAAATTCTGACTGTAACAGCCTGACAGATTACTTGTCTAAAAAGCACATGGCGGCTGTCATAGCCGTACCTTCTCCTCAGTTCTGGTGTTATTTATCTTTTTTTTTTTTTTAATTGAGGTTTTTCAGTTGAGTGGAAGCTCACAGCTTACGGAATTCAGCCCTATGAGGATTTTCTGGGTTATTTTGTTTTGTCTGTTTGTTTTTTGTTTTGTTTTTGAGACAGACTTTCTGTCGCTCAGACTGAAGTGGTGTGATCTTGGCTCGCTGCAACCTCCGCCTCCCAGGTTCAAGCAATCCTCCTGCCTCAGCTGCCTGAGTAGCTGGGATTACAGGTGTGTGCCACCATGCCTGGCTAATTTTTTGTATTTTCAGTAGAGACGGGGTTTCGCCATTTTGTCCAGGCTGGTCTCAAACTTCTGAGCTCAGGCAATCCACCTGCCTTGGCCTTCCAAAGTGCTGGGATTGCAGGAGTGAGCCACTGTGCCCGGCCAGCCCTACAAGTTTTGATAGAGACGTACAATCATGTAGCCATTGCCACGTCATGATATATTTCCTCATCCTCAAATTCCCTCATGCCCTCTGTAGTCAGCTCACCGTACACCCCAGCCACCATGACAGCCACCAGTCTGTCTCCATGCCTGTTGTTTTGGCTTTTCCAGAGTGTCACATAAATGGGTCAAACAGGGTGAGACATATTGAGCCTGATTTTCCTTCCTTAGCCTCATGCATTTGAGATTCTTCTGTGTGGTGAAGTCCAATTACCCAGTCTGTTCTCTTTTTTTAGAGACAGGGTTTCGCTCTGTCACCTAGGCTGGAGTGCAGTGGTGTAATCGTGGCTCACTGCAGCCTTGACCTCGTGGGCTCAAAGGATCCTCCTGCATGGGCCTCCCAAAGTGCTGGGATTATGGGTGTGCACCACGGCACCCACCCCTCAGTCTGTTCTTCCATGAATCGTTTCAGTAGCTTATCTAAGGAGCCTTTGCCTAGCTGAAGGTCACAAAGAGCTTCTCTTCCATTTTCTTCCAGAAGCTTCCTGCTTTTAGGTTTTACATTTAGGTCCGTAATGTATTTTGAGTTAATTTTTGTGTATGGTGCAAGCTGTGGATTGGGGTTAATTCTTTTTGCGTTTGGATGTCCAGTCGAGTCAGCCCTGCTTGCTTACTGAAAAGACTGCTCTTCCTCCACCGAACTACCTTCCAGGCCTTGTTGAAATCAGCTGACACATTTGTGTGAGTTCGGTTCTGGGCTGTTTTGTCTCACTGATTCATGTTTCTGTCCCTTCACCAATGCCCTGCTGTCTTGATTTCTGTAATTCTATACTTACGAAATTCCTCCGACTTCCTTTTTTTTAAAGACAGAGTCTTGCTCTGTTGTCCAGACTGGAGTGCAATGGTGCTCACATCTCAGCTCGCTGCAGCTTCCGCCTCCCAGGTTCAAGCGATTCTCCTGCCTCAGCCTCCCGAGTAGCTGGGACTACAGGCATGAGCCACCACACCCAGCTAATTGTTTGTATTTTCAGTAGAGATGGGGTTTCACCGTGTTGGCCAGGCTGGCCTGGAACTCCTGATCTCAGATGCTCCACCTGCCTCAGCCTCCCAAAGTGCTGGGATTACAGGTGTGAGCCACCGCACCTGGCCTGTGTTCTTATTTCTTAACATGTTTTAGGAGTTCCTTATATATGGGGTTATTAACCCCTGTCTTTAATACCTATTGAAATGGTGTCTCTGGCCTGTCATTGCCTGGCCGTCTGTTTAGGGGTCTTTTGCCCCACAGACTTTTTAGTGTTTTTTCATGGCTCCAAGTCGCTTTATGGTACATTTAAACCTGTGTGAGCTTGGTCTCCCTTCACCCTGCTTATCTTCGGGATTCTTGCCTGTTTTTTCTTTTAAATCAACTTTAGGCTTAACTTTGATAAGATAAAATGTCCTTATTTTAAACACAGAGTTTGGGCTGGGCGCGGTGGCTCACGCCTGTAATCCTAGCACTTTGGGAGGCCGAGGCGGGTGGATCACTTGAGGTCAGTTCAAAACCAGCCTAGCCACCATGGTGAAACCCCATCTCTACTGAAAAATATGAAAAAAAAAAAAAAAAAAAAAAAAAAAAGCTGGGCGTGGTGGCAGGTACCTGTAATCCTAGCTACTTAGGAGGCCGAGGCAGGAGAACTGCTTGAACCTGGGAGGTGGAAGTTGTGGTGAGACAAGATCGCACCACCGCACTCCAGCCTGGGCAACAGAGGGAGACTCCATCTCAAAAAAAAATTTTTTTTTTTTAAAAAAAGGCTGGGTGCAGTAGCTTATGCTTGTAATCCCAGCTTTGGGAGGCCAAGGTGGGGAGATCACCAGGTCAAGAGATCGAGACCATCCTGGCCAACATGGTGAAACCCCATCTCTACTAAAAATACAAAAATTAGCCAGGCATGGTGGCAGGCACCTGTAATCCCAGCTACTCAGGAGGCTGAGGCAGAAGAATCACGTGAACCCAGGAGGCAGAGGTTGCAGTGAGCCAAGCCGCTCCACTGCTCTCCAGCCTGGTGACAGAGCAAGACTCTGTCTCAAAAAAATAAAAAAATAAAAAATAAAAAAACGCAGTTTGGTGGTTTTTTTTTTTTTTTTTTTTTTTTTTTGAGACGGAGTCTCGCTCTGTTGCCCAGGCTGGAGTGCAGTGGCCAGATCTCAGCTCACTGCAAGCTCCGCCTCCTGGGTTTACGTCATTCTCCTGCCTCAGCCTCCCAAGTAGCTGGGGCTACAGGTGCCCACTACGTCGCCCGGCTAGTTTTTTGTATTTTTTAGTAGAGACGGGGTTTCACTGTGTTAGCCAGGATGGTCTCCATCTCCTGACCTCGTGATCCGCCCGTCTCGGCCTCCCAATGTGCTGGGATTACAGGCTTGAGCCACCGCGCCCAGCCTGGTGGGTTCTAATACTCGCACACATCTACATAGCCACTGACACCATCAAGACATAGAATCTTTTTTTTTTTTTTTTTTTGCTTGGTTGCTTTTAGTTCTCATGCCTCCTTGGTCGCCTCAGGTCTCGGCCATTTCTCCGCCTTGCATTGTCTGCCTGTGGATTCTGGGTTCCCACCCAGGGCTGCTGCCTCCATGTCCCTTGTTCCTCCTGGCGGCACAGGCATCACTGCTTCCCCGCCGATCCCTGTGCATGTCACCGGAGGATGAGTGAGGCCAGCGCCCTGGCCGCTCTCTCTCTGAGGCTGCAGCTCGGGCCTGTCCCAGCCCCAGCCCCTCTGTCCTGTCTCCCAGATCAGGCTTGGGCGGCTGCTGAAGCAGCAGGAGAAGATGATCCGCGCCATGGAGCTGGCGGTTGCCCGCAGAGAGACCGTCATCACCCAGGCCGAGGGGCAGCGCAAGATGGACAGGAAGGCGCTCACCCGCACCGAGTTCCACCACAAACAGCTTGAGCTGCGCCGGAAAATCAGGGACGTTCGAAAGGTAGGGAGCAACGGAAAGGAAACTGGGCGCCTGCTTCTCCCTCTGGGACTCAAGGAACACTCTAGGAAGGCGTCCTGCTGGGGGGTGCAGCAGGACCTGGTGAGGATGCAGAGGCTGTCAGAGGGGGCGTCCCCAGTTCTGCTAACCTGCTGCTGGGTTTCGGGTCTGGGGTGAGGATCCAGAGGCTGTTAGAGGGGCTGTGCTCAGCACTGCTAACCTGCTGCTGCCATGGGCCTGTCTCTGGGAGTTTGCAGAATGCCCACACCGGACAGAGCTGCTGCCAGAGACGGCCGTGTTTCAGCCCCTCCCTGCATATCAGAGGTGGCATTGGGGAGGTAGAGAGTTCTGGGGAAGAGGTCGGCTCATGCTGGGGAGCCTGAGTGGGCACCGGGGACCAGCTAATGGGAGCATGGCGGGCTCCCCAAGAGCCCGGTACACCAGGCCATGTCCACTGGGCCTGCGCTGGGAGGGCCCAGCTGGTGCTGTCCGGTGCTGACTACCTCAGCTGTCGCCAGCCAGGGGCCCTGCACTCACACTTCCCAGGTTGGCTCCATGGCCCCAGTGACCCACTGTGTGACCTCAGAGCTTGTGGGCCTTGCCAGACCTGCAAGGCCTCGTCTGCTGGGGGTTGGGGGGCAGAATTCAATGTGACGACAACCACAGCCGTGGGTGGGTAGGTGGCCTTGGGGACAGCTGACGGCATGGCTTGGAGCCACGCTGGATCATTCCTGACTGGGGCATACGGTCTGACCTCCCAGAGCCTTGGTTTACTGACCTGTGAAATGGGTGCCTACTGCTCAGAGTCACCCAGAGGGTTCCCTGGAGAGTGCTGAAGTCACCCCTGTAGGGAAAAGCTAGCCGAAAACGACAGGCATGCCTGGGCTGCTCATTTGGAAGTAACTGGAAGTTTCTGAAGAGAGGCGGAAGAGTGGCCTCTTCTCAGTCCTTGTCCGCCACATTGGCCATTCCGGATGTCCATCCCTCCCTCAGCTTCCTAGCCCGGCCCCTGACCACTCCTTGCTGCCCTGGGCACCACCTCAGTCCCTTGTCAGGACCCCCATGCCCACCCCTCACCCCTGTCTGCTCCAAGTAACACTCAAGTCCTCTAGTCCCAGGCCCTGCGCCTCACACGACGCCATCACTGATGCACGAACGGGTCCTTGTCCTCACCCCTCCCATTCCCACCCCAAAGACCTTCCGCATCCCCAGCCAGCCCTGAGAGTCACTGTGTCTCCTCCATCATCCCCTGGACCATGTCAGCTGCCAAACGCTGCCTGCCAGGCTTTCCTTTCTCTTAATTGTGCTGCTTTCCCGGAAGGCAGAATGAACACCACACAGATGGTGCCAGCCTTGCTCCTCCCTCAGCAGAGGCCCCCACCCTCCTCTTTCCCAGGCTCCCCAGCCCGCCTCTCAGCCCTTACAGCCTCAGCCCTGCCCTTGGCACACGGCTGCTGAACTGTGCCGGTCCCCTGCCCGGGGACAGACCCACTGCACGGGGAGCCCCAGAACCGCTCAGGCCCCCATATCTCGGCCACACCCGCCTTAAGGGAGCAGTGTGCAGTGTGGGCTGGCTGGGCCTGGCATCTCCCAGGCCTCACCTCTCCAGCCCACCCATTCCTGAAGGCGGCAGCTCCCATTCCTCTTTGTGAGCCTCCTCAGATGGAATGTGTAGAAGGCGCCTGGCAGGTCCTCCCAGCCTGACTCTTCCCTATCTGCCAAGTAGCCGGGCTGCAGGGGCCCAGCGTGGTCCTGTGACTCTCCTAGGCCACTGAGGAGTGCACCAAAACCGTCCTGGAACTGGAAGAAACCCAAAGAAATGTGAGCAGCTCCCTCCTAGAGAAGCAGGAAAAGCTGTCGGTGATACAGGCAGACTTCGACACACTTGAGGCCAACCTCACCCGGCTTGGGGCTCTCAAACGACAGGTAAACATGTCCCAGGAGGTCACTGGGGATGAAGGCCATGGAACGTGCCACTCACACAGGGGTCCTGCCTCCCCTAAGTTCCGGCCTCTCCTGATCCCAGGCCAGTGATAGCACCACCGGCTGCTCACACGTTTGTGGTTTTGTGATTTGTTCAATTGACAAATGTTGATGGAGTATCTGTTACGGGCTGGGCTCACGTTCAATATGCGAGGGTTGCAAAATAGAACACAAAAGACAAACATCCCTGCCCTCCTAGAGGTTACCTCCTGGGGCAGGAGGACAGATGATGAGCGAAATAATTTTAAAAGATACAGTGGGCTGGGCCCGGTGGCTCAAGCCTGTAATCCCAGCACTTTGGGAGGCCGAGGCGGGCGGATCACGAGGTCAGGAGATCGAGACCATCCTGGCTAATACGGTGAAACCCTGTCTCTACTAAAAAAAAACACAAAACCTAGCCAGGTGAGGTGGCGGGCGCCTGTAGTCCCAGCTACTGGGGAGGCTGAGGCAGGAGAATGGCGTGAACCCGGGAGGCGGAGCTTGCAGTGAGCTGAGATCATGCCACTGCACTCCAGCCTGGGTGACAGAGGGAGATCCTGTCTCAAAAAAAAAGAAAAAGGAACAGAAAAAAGGAAATGGTGTGTTAGGTGGTGGTAAATGCTTTGGAGGAAAATAAACCAGAGAAAGAAGCGTCAGGGGCATTGGGGTGAACTGAGGGATTGACAGTTTGAGTTAGGGTGATGCGGGAAGGCCCCGCGGAGCAGACACTAGAGTCCAGACCTGAAGGAGGGGACAGCCCACAAAACCACCCCAGGCAGATGGGACAGCCCAGCCAAGGCAGGAGCCTGAGACTGCACAAGGGCTACCAGAGGCCAGTGGGGCAGGCTGGGGAGGTTAGGGTATGGAAGACTCAGGCAGAGGGCCGGCCCACACTGTGTGCGGTCTTGGGGAGAGCACCATCATGACTTTGGACTTTTCTCTTGGGGAGGTGGGCACACAGAGGAGGGCGTCGGGGCTGAGAGGTGACTTGGGCTTTAGCGGGCTCCCCCGGCTCTGATGTTGCATGTGGATGAAGTGTGGATGCAGGGGGGCGTCTGCAGCTACTGCAGTGCTTCAGGGTGGCCCCTGTGGGGCTGGTGAGAAGCCATCAGACTCTGCATATGTGTGATGCCAACATCGCCCAGTGGGATTCCTGCTGGGTTGGCTGTGGTGTGAGCAGAGACTGGGGTGGAGAATGGCTCCAAGGTTCTGGCCTGGCCAACTGAGATGATGAGGGGAGCGTGCCTGACACTTGACCTGACACATGGCACATGTCAAGAAGGTTGCCTAAGCTGGGCACAGTGGCTCACGCCTGTAATCCCAGCACTTTGGGAGGCCGCAGCAGGTGGATCACTTGAGGTCAGGAGTTCAAGACCAGCCTGGCCAACCTGGCGAAACCCCATCTCGACTAAAAATACAAAAATTAGCCAAGCATGGTGGCAGGTGCCTGTAATCTCAGCTACCCAGGCGTGGTGGCAGGTGCCTGTAATTCCAGCTAATTGGGAGGCTGAGGCAGGTGAATCGCTTGAAGCCAGGAGCCAGAGGTTTCAGTGTGCCAAGATTGTGCCATTGCACTCCAGCCTAGGTGACAGAACGAGACTGCCTCAAAAGAAAAAAAAAAAAAGAATGCCGGCTGGTCTCAGTGGCTCACACCTGTAATCCCAGCACGTTGGGAGGCTGAGGCAGGCAGATCATGAAGTCAGGAGATCGAGACCATCCTGGCTAACACAGTGAAACCTCGTCTCTACTAAAAAGTAGAAAATATTGGCCGGGCGCGGTGGCTCAAGCCTGTAATCCCAGCACTTTGGGAGGCCGAGACGGGCGGATCATGAGGTCAGGAGATCGAGACCATCCTGGCTAATACGGTGAAACCCCGTCTCTACTAAAAAATACAAAAAAAAAAAAACTAGCCGGGCGACGAGGCGGGCGCCTGTAGTCCCAGCTACTCGGGAGGCTGAGACAGGAGAATGGCGTAAACCCGGGAGGCGGAGCTTGCAGTGAGCTGAGAGCCGGCCACTGCACTCCAGCCTGGGCGGCAGAGCAAGACTCCGTCTCAAAAAAAAAAAAAAAAAAAAAAAAAAAGAAAATATTAGCCGCGTGCGGTGGTGGGCGCCTGTAGTCCCAGCTACTCAGGAGGCTGAGGCAGGAGAATGGCGTGAACCTGGGAGGCGGAGCTTGCAGTGAGCCGAGATTGCACCACTGCACTCCAGCCTGGGCAACAGAGCAAGACTCTGTCTCTAAAAAATGAAAAATAATAATAATAATGCCTCCTAGATGGCGATGATGGATGACCCATAAAGGCACAGACCCAGTGCCTCTCAGTCTCTTCCCTGAGATCCAGGGGTGCAACGCCTTCATGCCGTCCCTTTTCAGGCGTAGGTCTCACCTCCTCTTCGGCATTTCCTGGAGTCTGAGTTTGTGGGGGGCCAGCAGGTGTCTTTCTTCCGGTTTGTATAGCCCTGTATGGAGTCTCTTTTCCTACCCAGAACCTTTCAGAGATCGTGGCCCTGCAGACGCGCCTTAAGCACCTGCAGGCTGTGAAGGAGGGGCGCTACGTGTTCCTGTTCCGCTCCAAGCAGTCCCTAGTGCTGGAGCGCCAGCGCCTGGACAAGCGGCTGGGTCTCATCGCCACCATCCTGGACCGCGTGCGGGACGAGTACCCCCAGTTCCAGGAGGTCCTGCACAAAATCAGCCAGACGATCACCAACAAGCTCGAGTCACCGGGGCCCTCCTAGGGAGCAGCGTGGACCCCGTCTTGCAAGGAAGAGATCTGGAATTGTGTTTATTATGAGGGACTTGGAATCTTTTGTGTTCCTAAAAACCACAGGTACCCCTAGAAGGGCATCGTTTAAGAGAAATAAGCCAGCCCCACCTGTAGGAATCTTTTTAGCCACTCAGCAGTTTAATAAACCAAGTAAAATTCTAGCGTTTCCCATGGCATCCCAGTAAGCCTCCCATTGCAAAGACAGAGCCTGTGACTGCAAACCCACACTTCCACACTGGGCTTACTCATCCAGGTAACACTTTGCTTTGCAGCACTCCCAAATCTGCACGTGCCTCTCACAACACAGCACTGGCACAGGTCTGCAAGCTTCTGGGCTGAGCAGCGGTGGGAAAGTTAAGCGGCTCCAGCCAGCCTGGCGTGGGGAGACCTGCTTCTCCCCAGCACTTCCCTCTACTAGGTGCATCTGAAAACCCATAAACCACCTTCTTTTCCAGTTTTTCCCACCCCACCCCTTAGAAAGCTCAGGTCCCTTTTCCTGCCCCCACGTCCCCATTTGAGTTAAATTCAGATCCACAACTTGCAGGAGAAAGGCACTGGCCCCAGACATACATAACAGGGTAAGCACTGAAATAAGAGCACTCTGGGGCATCCACACCAAGGGACTGTGCCCCAGTCTGCCCACCTATCTCTTCCCCATCATTAACCAGCGCTGTTTCTCCCTGGACTTCCAAGTACCAATGACCTTGGGGCTTCTTTGCAGTTTAAAGGGAAAATGCTCTACAAAGTAATTTCTCTTTCAAACATATCAGTAGAAGAATAAAATATTTTTTTCTGAATATCTAATAAGCCTTTCTGAATAAGGCTTACTTATTCTAAAACATTGTAGAAATACAGAAACCACAACAGAGGTGGAATGGGGGCCTTTTTTTTTTTTTTTTGACAGAGTCTTGCTCTGTCACCCAGGCTGGAGTGCAGTGGCGCGATCTCAGATCACTGTAAGCTGGAAGCGGGGCTTTTAATGCCCCATGCCCCTACCCAGGGACCAACACCTCAGTGTTTTGGTGTGGTTCCTTTTGTATTTTTCTGCACATACATTTTATTAGGTAAGTTAAGGTTATAGTGTGTGTTTTTTGTATCTCACATCTAAAAATGTGTTCCTCCTAATGTAAGCATTTTCTCATTTTATGAAAAAATTCCCCCTGTGTCAGTTTTATGGGTTATCACAATGTTTTGATTATTTCTTTCTGGAATCAGTGTGAGTTATGGAGCACACTTAAGGACTTTCCAAATGTTGGCTGTTTCTAACTTGGCGCTGAGCGCCTTTGGCCGCCTTTCCGATGACGCCCTCGGGACGTGTTGGCAGGAGGAATCCCCGGGCGGGCGCAAGATGCGGCTGGGCCAGCCCCTTACAAAGCCCTACGAGCTGCTGGGACCCAAACCGGGGCAGCGGGGACCACGCCCCATCTCCGACCCCACGGGGACCGGGCCGGGACTGCGCCAGCGAGGGCCTCGCCCCATCTCTGACCCAAGAGGAACTGGCAGCGGGCAGCACGCGTAGGCCTCTCCCCGCGGGACGCCGGACACGCAGCCAGACGCGCTCCCCGGGCCCCCTCCGAGAGCTAAAACGCGCCCAGGCCCGCTCTGCCCGAGCCGTCACTGCCGGGGCGCAGCGCGTAAGCGCACCCTTGCCTCGGGCGCCTGCGCGGGAGGCCGCGTCACGTGACCCGCCGCGGCCACGCCCCGCGACGAGCGCCCGTTGGTCACGTGACCCGCCTCTGCGCGTCCCCAGGCACGACCCCGGAGTCTCCGTGGGCTGCCGGGGCGCGCGTGCGCGGAGGTGAGCGGGGCCGGGGCTGCGGGGCCTCCCTGAGCGAGGGCCGGTTGGGTAGGGTGGTCGGCTGCCCGCGCGGCCTCTCAGGTGGGAAAGCTGAGGTTGTCGCCGGGGCCGCGGATGGAGGCCGGGGATGAGGCAGCAGGTGAGACAGTGACCTCGGTGACGGGAAGGACCCCGGACACCTCCAGGTTCTCCTCGTCCGCCCGTTGCTCAGCGAGGGAGGCTCTGCGTTGCCGCAGCTGACGGGGAAACTGAGGCACGGAGCGGGTGAGACACCTGACGTCTGCCCCGCGCTGCCGGCAGTAACACCCCAGAAGCGGGTTTGAACCCGCCTAGTCGCGCCGGCAGCCTCCTTCCCTGAGCGGAGCTTGAGTCCCGGACCTCTATTTATTCCTCCCGGTCTTTATCTGAGTTCAGCTCGGAGTTGAACGGGGAGCCGCCCTCCTGTGTGGGGCTGGGGCTGAAGGCTGCGTCTTCCCGTTTCTAAGCCCTTTTGATTGACGCAGTGCTCAGTCCTGGCCATGACCAAGCCACCTCTCCTGCTCCTGCAGGACGCACATGACTGGGTCCGAATCCCTGGGGTGAGGAGCACCCTGGTCTCCTCAGAGGGCCCCCGGGGCCAGCGCTGAGATCTGAGTGTCTGAATCACAAAGACCCTCTTAGGCCAGCCAGGGGTGACTGTCTCTGGTCTTTGTCCCTGGTTGCTGGCACAGAGCACCTAAAACCCATGAAAACCGAGTGATGAGAGAGCCTTTTGCTAATGAGGTGACTGATGACTGGGGACACCAGGTGGCTTCGTGATGAAAGCAGATGGCCAGAAAGACCAAGGCCTGATGACTGGTTGGGATGGAAAAGGGGTGAGGGGCTGAAGATTGAGTTAATCACCAGTGGCTTAGTCAACCATGCCTGCATAATGGAGCCCCAGAAAACGCACAGGGATCAGAGGGCTTCCCTCCAGGTTGCTGAACACACCAACGCATTGGAGGGTGGTGCCAGCAGAGAGCACAGAATCAGTGCCCCACCCCACACCAGGCCCCACGCATCTCTTCCATACAGCTGTCTGAGTTTTATCCTTTGTAATAAACCAGCAAATGTAAGAAACGCACTTTTCTGAGATCTGTGACCCTGAAGAGGGAGTCCTGGGAACCCCTGAGTTTATAACTAGTTAATCAAAAGTACAAGTGACAACCTGGGGTTTGCCATTGGCCTCTGAAGTGAGGGCAGTCTTGTGGGACTGAGCCCTTAACCTGTGGAGTCTGCGCTGACTCCAGGTAGTGTCAGGATTGAATTGAATCGTAGGACACCCAGCCATGTCCAGAAAGTTGCAGAACTGATGGGTGTGAGAAAAACCCTACACATTAGATGTCAAGTGTGGGTAAAAAAATGTTTCACCCTCCAGCCCAGAGAGCCCTAGTTTACCAGTGGCCCACGGTGGAACACCAAGTCCGGCCGGGGGCAGAGTGTTCCCAGCCCAGCCTTCTGTAACATGACATGACAGGTCAGACTCCCTCGGGCCCTGAGGTCACTTCTTCCTGGTGTGTGACCAGCTCCCAGTACCGGAGAAGGTTTCACGGTCCTCTGCTCCAGGGAGCTTCACTGGCCAGGGGCTGCATTCTGAAATCCTTCCCTGCCTCTGCTCCAAGGCCCGTTCCTCAGAGACACAGACCCCTCTAATGGCTGACTTTGGTTTGAGGACCTCCCTGCATTCCTCCCCCATGGCCTTGCTCCTAGGACACCTTCTTCCTCCTTCCCTTGGGGTCAGACTTGCATAGGTGCAGTGGCTCTCCCAGCCTTCCCCACTCGCTCCCCATGGTGTATTACACACATCAAAGTACTCCCCTATTAAAATCCATGCATATTGAATCACACTTGGGTTCCCGCTGCTCCTGGGAGGAGCCAGACTAATAGAATGTTTGTCATAAGATACTAATGTACAGACAAGCAAAACAAAGGTAGTTGGCGCTTGTTAATCTTTTTTTTTGTTTTTTTGTTTTTTTTGTTTTTTTTGTTTTTTTGAGACGGAGTCTCGCTCTGTCGCCCAGGCTGGAGTGCAAGCTCCGCCCCCCAGGTTTACGCCATTCTCCTGCCTCAACCTCCCAGGTAGCTGGGACTACAGGCGCCCGCCACCTCGCCGGCTAGTTTTTTGTATTTTTTAGTAGAGACGGGGTTTCACCGTATTAGCCAGGATGGTCTCGATCTCCTGACCTCGTGATCCGCCCGTCTCGGCCTCCCAAAGTGCTGGGATTACAGGCTTGAGCCACCGAGCCCGGCCGGCACTTGTTAATCTTACCAGCAGAGTAATGAAAGCGAACCCCCATATCTCATCTGCACATGACATCCTTGTTGTGTCTGTACCTGAGGCTCCAGGTGCAGCCACTGTTATGGAGACTGTTTCTCCCCCATGTACCTCAGTGGCTGGGAAGGGTTCTGATCTGCAAAGTCGCCAGAGGTTAAGTCCTGTCTCTCTTGTGGCTTTGCCACCCCTAGAGTGTCACCCTCAGCTGCAGTGCCCAGAATTCCCCACTGTGGTATATCCGTGCACCAGTCAATAGGAAAGGGAGCAGGGGAAGGTGTCGGGTCCCCCTAAGGACGCATGAGTTGCCAGAATCACTTCCACTGACACCCAGTGGACTAGGCCACACCTTTATGCAGAAGTGGGGCTCCCAGCCAGCTGTGGTGGCTCACCCCTGAAATCCCAGCACTTTGGAAGGCCGAGTGGGGGGTGGACCACTTGAGCTCAGGAGTTCAAGACCAGCCTGGGCAACATGGCGAAATCCCGTCTCTACAAAAAATACAAAACAATTAGCCAGGTGCAGTGGTGTGTGCCTGTAGTCCCAGCTACTCAGGAGGCTGAAGTGGGAGGATTGCTTGAGTCTAGGAGGTGGAGGTGGCAGTGAGCCGAGATCTCTCCATAGCACTCTGGCCCAGGCGACGGCTGGCTTCAAGTGTCCACCTGTCTTGCTGGTCAAGTGTCCACCTGTCTTGCTGGTCTTCCTGGGGACATTCTAAGTGTGTTTGATTTGTAACATTTTAGCAGACAGTGCAAGTGCTCTGCACTCCCCTGCTGGAGCTTTTCTCGCCCTTCCTTCTGGCCCTCTCCCGATTCGAGACAGCACTGCAGCACCCACCCTGGCCGCCTTACCCCACCTGCCTGGGTGCTGCAGTGCCAGCCACGGTTGATGTCTCAGAGCTGCTTTGAGAGCCCCGTGAGTGCCGCCCCTCCTGCCTCCCTGCTGAAGCAGCTTTCTTCTCCTGCAGGCCTCCAGGAGCTGTCCGGGTCATCTACCATGGGAGTGAGGCACCCGCCCTGCTCCCACCGGCTGCTGGCCGTCTGCGCCCTCGTGTCCTTGGCCACCGCTGCGCTCCTGGGGCACATCCTCCTCCATGATTTCCTGGTGGTTCCCCGAGAGCTGAGTGGATCCTCCTCGGTCCTGGAGGAGACTCGCCCAGCTCACCAGCAGGGAGCCAGGAGGCCAGGGCCCCAGGATGCCCAGGCACACCCCGGCTGTCCCAGAGCAGTGCCCACACAGTGCGACGTCCCCCCGAACAGCCGCTTCGACTGTGCCCCTGACAAGGCCATCACCCAGGAACAGTGCGAGGCCCGCGGCTGCTGCTACATCCCTGCAAAGCAGGGGCTGCGGAGAGCCCAGATGGGACAGTCCTGGTGCTTCTTCCCACCCAGCTACCCCAGCTACAAGCTGGAGAACCTGAGCGCCTCTGAAATGGGCTACACGGCCACCCTGACCCGTACCACCCCCACCTTCTTCCCCAAGGACATCCTGACCTTGCGGCTGGACGTGATGATGGAGACTGAGAACCGCCTCCACTTCACAGTGGGCAGGGCAGGGGCAGAGGCGGGGGCGGGGGCAGAGGGTGCATGTGGACAGCGACACACACGCACCTCACAAGGGTGGGGTGCATGTTGCACCACTGTGTGCTGGGCCCTCGCTGGGAGCAAAGGTGTGAGCAGACACGGCAGCGCCCCTCGGGGAGCAGTGGGGACACCACAGTGACAGGTGCTCCAGAAGGCAGGACTTGGGGCACATTCATCTTTATGAAAAGGTGGATCAGGTAGAGTAGGGCTGCCAGAGGTTGCGAATGAAAACAGGATGCCCAGTAAACCCGAATTGCAGATACCCCAGGCATGACTTTGTTTTTTAGCATAAGAATGCAATATTTGGGATGTATTTATACTAGAAAAGCTGCTTTTGTTTATCTGAAATTCGGAGTTATCAGGTGTTCTGTATTTTACTTCCATCCTGGGGGAGGCATCCCCCTCCTGGCTCTGCAGATGAGGAAGCCGAGGCTCAGAGAGGTTGAATGTGCTGCCCATGGTCCCACACCCACGTGCTGCTGCACCAGGACCTGACCTGTCCTTGGGGTCCGGGTTCTTCTCTGGAGAGTAAGGGCTGTGGGGGACATCGATACACCCCCGTTTCTTCTAGATCAAAGATCCCGCTAACAGGCGCTACGAGGTGCCCTTGGAGACCCCGCGTGTCCCCAGCCGGGCACTGTCCCCACTCTACAGCGTGGAGTTCTCCGAGGAGCCCTTCGGGGTGATTGTGCGCCGGCAGCTGGACGGCCGTGTGCTGTGAGTTCTGGGCTCTGTGTCAGCGCCCTGATGGGGAGGGCGACGCGTGTTTCACACGTGATGGGGAGGGCAACGCGTGTTTCGCACGTGATGGGGAGGGCGACGCGTGTTTCGCACGTGATGGGGAGGGCGACGCGTGTTTCGCACGTGATGGGGAGGGCGACGCGTGTTTCGCACGTGATGGGGAGGGCGACGCGTGTTTCGCACGTGATGGGGAGGGCGACGCGTGTTTCGCACGTGATGGGGAGGGCGACGTGTGTTTCGCACGTGATGGGGAGGGCGACGCGTGTTTCCCACATGATGGGGAGGGCAACGTGGGCAAAGCGTGTTTCTCACAGGCCACTGCCTGGGTGTTTTACTCACGTAGGTCTAAATCCCACGTAAACACGTGCTCAGGACTGACCAAGTCCCTGCTTGTCATTTAACTCAGGAAAATGCTCAGGAGCGACAGTGCTTGGATTTGCTTTAATGTTAAGAGAAGTCGCCTTCGGAAATGCGTTTTTCTTGTTTTGCTCATTCATTTACTCAGTGTTCACGCACTGACCCCGCGTGTGTGGTTTGGATCCTGCTCCCGGGGACGGTCACACAGTGAGGGGAAGCCATAAACAAGTCCATGCAGACACAGCATCAGGGAGCAGTCACACAGAGAGCACTCCAGAAGCCAGCTGTGCGGACACGGGGCAGGGATGGCCCCTCTAGAAGCCAGCTGTGCAGATGTTGGGGGCAGGGGTGGCCTCTCTGGAAGCCAGCTGCATAGATGGAGGGGCAGGGGTGGCCTCTCTGGAAGCCAGCTGTGCAGATGCGGGGCACAGGGGTGGTCTCTCTGAGGTGACCTCTGAGTAGAGAGACCCAAGAGAAGTTTGTCAAAGCATCTTATCAGGCTAGGTGTGGTGGTTCATGTCTGCAGTTCCAGCACTTTGGGAGGCCAAGGTGGGAGGATCACTTGAGCCCAGGAATTTAAGACCAGCCTGGGCAACATAGCGTGACCCCATCTCTAAAAACAAAAATAAAAAATTAGCCAGGAGTTGTGGCACATGCCTGTGGTCCCAGCTACTCAGGAGGCTGAGGCAAGAGGATCCCTTGAGCCCAGCGTTCTACAAGGTTGCAGTGAGCCATGGTTTTGCCACTGCACTTCAGCCTTGGTGACAGACTGAGACCCCGTCGCAAAAACCAAACAACAGACAGGCATCTTGGCAGATTTCGGCCGTGAAAGCACTCAGAGTCTTGCCCAGGGGATGGTGGGTGCGGTGTGAGCACGTCCTGTGAAATTAGCTGTGATGTGTTAACAGAGGACGTGTTTTCCTGTGGACGGGGCTTATCTGTGGCTTTCATTCCTTGGAGGTGCTGTTTGCATTTGACCCCCAGCAAACCCTAGGGGTCCCTCTGGGGCATGGCTGGGCCTGGATCTGGGAGGACTTTGGCCACAAGCTCCTAGGCCTGGAAAGGTTCTGTTCAGCCCCCGCCTAGCCTTGCTTGGGGTCAGGGTTCACGGGACAGTTCTGGTGCCAGCTGGCTCCTGGAGGTCAGCCACTTGCAGGCCTCTCGGGGTGGTGTGGGCCCAGCCAGGCAGTGCACTTCCTCTGATGTGCCCTGAGTGTTTATCATGCTGGTGCCAGGGTGCCAAGGGCTACAGGGCTTGGCACGGCCACCTGTCCCAGGGTCAGTGTGCTGCAGGGCTGGCCAGGCCACTCCGCCCTCCCGGGGCACCAGGGCCTGGGGTGCTCTCTGGGTGCTTTCGGGCTCGTCTGGCCGCTTGGGTGTGAGCAAGCCTGGCCGGCCTCTGTCCTGCAGGCTGAACACGACGGTGGCGCCCCTGTTCTTTGCGGACCAGTTCCTTCAGTTGTCCACCTCGCTGCCCTCGCAGTACATCACAGGACTCGCCGAGCACCTCAGTCCCCTGATGCTCAGCACCAGCTGGACCAGGATCACCCTGTGGAACCGGGACCTCGCGCCCACGGTACAGCAGCGGGCAGCAGGCAGCGGGCGGGGGCACAGAGCTGGGGAGCACAGGTGCTGAAGCGCCGTCTCCTGCCTGTCCCAGCCCGGTGCGAACCTCTACGGGTCTCACCCTTTCTACCTGGCGCTGGAGGATGGCGGGTCGGCACATGGGGTGTTCCTGCTGAACAGCAATGCCATGGGTAAGCTGCCCACCGCCCAGTGCCTGGGCTGGGGTCTCCTCCGTGCTGCCCGCCACCCAGTGCCCGGGCCGGGGTCTTCTCCGTGCTGCCTGCCCTGGAGACTGGAGGTCCACATGAGGGGCCCTGGGCACAGTGCTGGGCCTCGTGTTTTCTGGGAAATGAGCCCCATGGGCTGATGCCTCTCCCAGCTCTGGCCTTCTCTGCTCCTAAGGAGGGTTCTGGGGTCCTGCCTGGAGGTGGGCTGGCGCCACGTATCTTTCCGTCCCGTGCCAGGTTCCTCCTGAGTCAGGCTTAGCACAGCTTCCCCAGGCCACTCTGAGCTCCCCATGGGGAGAGAGCCTTGCTGTCCGCCTGTGGCTGGCCCATCTGTGGGGTGCAGAGCCCTTCAGGTGAAGAATCTGTCCCCAAACACCAGAGCTGCTTCCCTTCCAGATGTGGTCCTGCAGCCGAGCCCTGCCCTTACCTGGAGGTCGACAGGTGGGATCCTGGATGTGTACATCTTCCTGGGCCCGGAGCCCAAGAGCGTGGTGCGGCAGTACCTGGATGTTGTGGGTAGGTCCTGCTCCCTGGCCACGGCCCCCACCCCAAGGCTGCCTCCCGCCTCACTCATGACGTCGGCGTTGGCCTGCAGGATACCCGTTCATGCCGCCGTACTGGGGCCTGGGCTTCCACCTGTGCCGCTGGGGCTACTCCTCCACCGCCATCACCCGCCAGGTGGTAGAGAACATGACCAGGGCCCACTTCCCCCTGGTGAGCTGGGGTGGTGGCAGGGGAGGCAAGGGGCTTGCTGGGACGCGTCTCCTCAGGCCCCAGCAGACGGTCCCGTGTTGTGGCTGCAGGACGTCCAGTGGAACGACTTGGACTACATGGACTCCCGGAGGGACTTCACGTTCAACAAGGACGGCTTCCGGGACTTCCCAGCCATGGTGCAGGAACTGCACCAGGGCGGCCGGCGCTACGTGATGATTGTGGTGTGTGCCCCCACGCTGTGGGTCTTTGGAAAGGGGGCTGCCCGGTGCCCAGTGGTGGCTTCTCTGTGTGGCATCATCCTCGTGCCTGTGTGGTCATCGAGGATGTTTTCTGAGGGTCTTTGTGATATCGAGGGAATATCAAGTTGGCAGGCTTGGCCCCTGCTGTCCAGGGAGGTCGGGTTTGAGGGTCCCTGGAAACGGGTTCTATCAGATGTAGGTTACTTGAACTGCCTTAAAGCAAAAGGCCGGCCGGGCGCGGTGGCTCAAGCCTGTAATAATCCCAGCACTTTGGGAGGCCGAGACGGGCGGATCACGAGGTCAGGAGATCGAGACCATCCTGGCTAACACGGTGAAACCCCGTCTCTACTAAAAAATACAAAAAAACTAGCCGGGCGAGGTGGCAGGCGCCTGTAGTCCCAGCTACTCGGGAGGCTGAGGCAGGAGAATGGCGTAAACCCGGGAGGCGGAGCTTGCAGTGAGCTGAGATCCGGCCACTGCACTCCAGCCTGGGCGACAGAGCGAGACTCCGTCTCAAAAAAAAAAAAAAAAAAAAAGCAAAAGGCCAGAGGCACGATAAGCTGATGTCGCCTGGTCCTGGAAAGTGGAGGACCTGATGGACCTGGGCGCGGGTAACGCTGGAACTGTGGAAGCTCCGTGTGCCTTCTGCCCGTGCCTGTCCTTCAGGCCGGCTCCGAATCCCTGGAAAGGACGGCGTGAGTGAGGGCAGCTTCCAGCTTCCGGCCCTCGTGCTAGCACCACAGAGCAGAGACGTCTTCCCGTCAGCTCCCGTAGAAAAGCCCCAGGGCAGGACTCTTGAGTCAACAAGCGCAAAGAGGCCCTTCCCTGAGCCAGTGCCACAGCCAGAAGGATGCAGTTTGGGGACTGGTGCAGCCCAACTCCTGGTGCCCGGCGTGATGGCCAGAGGAGGAGGCGGGAGGCAGGGCGAGCTCAAAAGACCCAACCGCTCCTGCCGGGAGATCCGCTTCCGCAGAGGAAGCGCAGATGAGACGTGGGGCTGTGCTGACGCTGCCCATCTCCAGCCCTGCCCTCTGCGGGCAGCAAACATTAGTAGCCCCTAAGAGCAGGAGTGGAAACACAGACCTCTTCTTTCTCACATTTTTTTAATTATAAAAGAAAAGTGATTACTGTAGAACACTTGGGAAACTCTAGAGGTTTAAAGAAAAGGTAAAGCTTGCATTCTGGCATGCCCCTCGTCAGCCAGCTGGTCCTGACTCCCCTGGCCCTGGCTCCTCTCCAGGCGGGCGTGTGCAGGTACACAGGCAAGGCATGCTGTACACACGCGTGATGTCATCCCCTGCCTTGTACTCTCACCGTCTCAGTTTCCCATTTTCCCCGTGGCTGGCGCCAGGGCTCTGGGCCACCCTTACCTGAACGGGTTTCCCGCTTCCCAGGATCCTGCCATCAGCAGCTCGGGCCCTGCCGGGAGCTACAGACCGTACGACGAGGGTCTGCGGAGGGGGGTTTTCATCACCAACGAGACCGGCCAGCCGCTGATTGGGCAGGTAGGGCGAGGGTCCGGGGACAGGGGTTAGAAAGCAGAGGCCTCCAGCCAGGAGGAGCCGGCAGCTGCTCAGGAAGAGGGTGGATTTGAGGAGCCATCACACCCAGTGGGAGAGTTGAGAGGAGTGGGCCACAGTGGCCCATGACGATGGTGGCTCCTACAAGGAATGCCCCCATGAGTTCTTCCATCAGCAGGCCTTTGACTTCATGGGCAGCTGGGCCTGGCCCAGGCACAAGCTCTGCAGACCCTCAGTGAGGCCTTAGGGTCCTGCTTGTCCTCCCAGCCCCCCCAGTGACCTCCAGGCAGGGCCCCCACTGAGGGAGTGGCTAGGAGGGTCTGGGGCGGATGTGAGACTCCCTGGCAGGGCTTACATGGGGCCGTCTCCACTGCCCTTCTCCCTGATGCTCTCTGGTTCTGCAGCCCAGCCCCTGGGTGGACGTATTGGGGGTGGCCCCTCGTTTTCCCCAGGCTGAGACCCCTTGGCCCCTTGCATCAGTTCCTTGCATAGAAAGAGGTACTCGTTGACCCCCAGGGTGCAGGTCCCTCAGATTTACAAATGTGGGCATCCCCTAAGAGTGAGGCTGCCCCTCTGCTCGGGCTGAGGCTTGGTGGGGCTTCCGTGCAGGCCCTGGGTGGGGCCGGGTCTCCCCACTCCAGCCTCTCGTTGTCCAGGTGTGGCCTGGGTCCACTGCCTTCCCCGACTTCACCAACCCTGCAGCCCTGGCCTGGTGGGAGGACATGGTGGCTGAGTTCCATGACCAGGTGCCCTTTGATGGCATGTGGATTGTAAGTGTGGCCCCTCCTGAGTATCCCCAAGGCCCCTGGGGACTACCCCACCCTCCTCACTCTGGGCAGAGTCACCCACCAGCAGAGCTTCTCTTGCAGGACATGAACGAGCCTTCCAACTTCATCAGGGGCTCTGAGGATGGCTGCCCCAACAATGAGCTGGAGAAGCCGCCCTACGTGCCTGGTCAGCTCACCCCCCACCTCCCCTGGGGACTTCATCAAACCAGAGACTCCCTTGTCTGGCCTGGGCGACTGAGCGCCCTCATCTCTGAGAAGCAGATGGGCCAGCCAGGAAAGGGGCGGGAGGGGAACCCCAGGAGAAAGACCAAGGCAGGGAGACTCAGCCAGGCAGTGAGGACAGGGTGGGTGCAGAGACCCAGGCCCTGCCGGAGGAAGCGCTGCTCGGGGGTGCTTTGCCAGAGCACAGTGAGGCCGACTTGACTCAGGGCAGTCTCGATAGGCGCAGGGACCATGCAGCGGGGACCTACCTGTACGCGGGGAGAGGTCAGGCCCAACTCGAATGCAGTGCGGGCAAGTGGGTTTCTAGCCAGGGAGCAGGGTGGGGGTCAGAGGTGGGAATTACCAAGAGGAAGCATGGGGGTCAGGGGGATTCTGGCTAAACTGACGCAGCAAGATTCTTGCCGAAGGCAGGCCAGGGTGACCAGCCATCCCCTGAGGGGTAGTGGAGGAATGGGGCTTCTTGCCAAACTGACTTAGCAGGCATGGCAGAAACTGGATTTTATACGGAAGTACACAGATGGGCCTGGGAGAAGGTTTGGGGGCCTGAGGCTGTAGCTTGGCCAAGCGAAGAATCAGTCAGAGGGTGGGGTTTGGAGCTTAGGTAAACAGGCAGGCGAATGCTTGGAATGGGCTAAGAGACAGTGGATGTAAAGTCTGGGGGTCTGCAGAGCCCAGCCCCCAGCACCTACCCGGCCCTGTCTTGGAAGCAGTGGAGATGGTGCAGGATGTGCCCCAGGTTCCCGGGGCACCACCAACCCCACAGGAGCATGGGGAGCGGCTGCAGGTGCACCTCCAGGGCCAGCCTTAAGAGGCAGTGACCTGCACAGGGGCTCCCGGGAGGTAGGGGGCAGGGAGGGCACCTTGGAGCCTTCCGGGAGGAAGCTCCCTGGAAACCAGCCCCTGCCTCTTCCAGGGGTGGTTGGGGGGACCCTCCAGGCGGCCACCATCTGTGCCTCCAGCCACCAGTTCCTCTCCACACACTACAACCTGCACAACCTCTACGGCCTGACTGAAGCCATCGCCTCCCACAGGTGAGGGCCCTGTCCCTCCCCATTGGGCTCTGCCCTCACAGCCTGTCCCACAAGGTTGGGACCTCTGCAAGGCCTCAGGGAGGAGGAAAAGCAGAGGCCCAGACCACCCGGGGTCTGCTGGCAGCCTGAGTGCTGTCCCCACCCACTGCCTGCACCCCAGCGTGAAGCTGGAGAGCTCCCTCCCACTTCATGCCTGAGGCTTGGAGAGGAAGGACTCTGGATGCTGACAGGGAGTCTGCATCAGTGGGGACCTCATGACTCCTGTGAGGCTGGGGAGTTCCTGGACAGAGGCAGCTGTGCCCACAGACGTGGGCAGTGGCCTCGCCGTCCTCCCTAGCCTCTGCCACATCACAGACAGTTCCTTGCTCCCAGCTCTGCCCTGCTGGTGACAGGGTTCCCAGGTGACCCCGCTCCACACAGTCCTCACGGTGTCCCCTACCCACCCAGGGCACTGGTGAAGGCTCGGGGGACACGCCCATTTGTGATCTCCCGCTCGACCTTTGCTGGCCACGGCCGATATGCCGGCCACTGGACGGGGGACGTGTGGAGCTCCTGGGAGCAGCTCGCCGCCTCCGTGCCAGGTGAGCTCCTACCAGGAGGGTCTGCTCAGCGGAACAGAGCCGGGGGCCTCTATGGGAGGCTTGCCTGGGCCCCCTGCCCACTCAGCAGGCGGGGCTCTGGGTCACTTGGCCTGAGCTGGGTCTGCTGCAGCAGGCTGAGGCCCAGCCTGACTCTGCCTTCCCAGAAATCCTGCAGTTTAACCTGCTGGGGGTGCCTCTGGTCGGGGCCGACGTCTGTGGCTTCCTGGGCAACACCTCAGAGGAGCTGTGTGTGCGCTGGACCCAGCTGGGGGCCTTTTACCCCTTTATGCGGAACCACAACGGCCTGCTCAATCTGGTAGGGTGGGGGTGGCAGGTGGGGGATCCCCCCCACCCAAGACTCTCCCCTGGGAATCCCTCCCCCGCTGGAGAAGCACCCCATGCTGGGTGGTTAGGAAGTGTGGGTTTCCCAAGGCAGGGACTCCAGGGGACCGCGGCCCCAGGACCCAAGGCCTCCTTTGCCCCCGCCTGCCCTGCAGCCCCAGGAGCCATACAGTTTCAGCGAGCCGGCCCAGCAGGCCATGAGGAAGGCCCTCACCCTGCGCTACGCACTCCTCCCCCACCTCTACACGCTGTTCCACCAGGCCCACGTCGCTGGGGAGACCGTGGCCCGGCCCCTCTTCCTGGAGTGAGTGACCTGGGCAGGGGCGTGGACCATGTGTGCCCTGGGGGAGGGGCCCGTGACACCCGGGCAGCCAAGTCCTGCTGCGGGCCATGTTCCCCAGGACCCAGCAGGTTGCCACTGAATGAGACAACATTTGGGCCTGGCTTAAGGGAGAAAGGCAGCAAGAAAACCCAGTAATATCCCCCAGACAGGCCTTAGTACACACGAGGAGTTCCTAACAGCGGCCCCTCACGTCAGTGTGTTGAGGGAGGATTCCCAGAGAGTAAGGTAATAGTTAACTATTTGCGGAAGTCAATTTATTTTTCTTGTGTACCATAGAAACATAAGTTCCAGATAAATTAAATAGTTGATGTCAAAAATCAAACTGTGGAGGCCAGGCGTGGTGGCTCACCCCTGTAATCCCAGCACTTTGGGAGGCTGAGGCAGGTGGATCACCTGAGGTCAAGAGTTCGAGGCCAGCCTGGCCAACATGGTGAAACCCCATCTCTACTAAAAATACAAAAATCAGCCGGGCGTGGTGGTGGGTGCCTGTAGTCCCTGCTACTCAGGAGGCTGAGGCAGGAGAATCCTTTGAACCTGGGAGGAGAAGATTGCAGTGAGGCGAGATCGCGCCACTGCACTCCAGCCTGTGTGACTCTGTCTCAAAAAAAAAAAAAAAGAAAAGAAAGAAATCAAGCTGTGAAAGACTCCACAGGAAAAGAGAAGTGAATATGTGTCTCTGCTGTGGAGGCAGAGGGCTAAGTATCAAGGCAAAAAGAAAGGGAAAGGTTTCATTTAGGAGAAAAAAAAAAGATAAACTTTATTTGACTATAGCAGAAAAGAATGTAAATCTCTGAATATAAACACAAAAAGATTAACACTGCTCTGAACATGGATTATAACAGCAGAGAAGGCATCGTCAATAAAACGGCAAATAGGCCGGGCGCGGTGGCTCAAGCCTGTAATCCCAGCACTTTGGGAGGCCGAGACGGGCGGATCATGAGGTCAGGAGTTCGAGACCATCCTGGCTAATACGATGAAACCCCGTCTCTACTAAAAAATACAAAAAACTAGCCGGGCGAGTTGGTGGGCGCCTGTAGTCCCAGCTACTCGGGAGGCTGAGGCAGGAGAATAGCATAAACCCGGGAGGCGGAGCTTGCAGTGAGCTGAGATCCGGCCACTGCACTCCAGCCTGGGTGACAGAGCAAGACTCCGTCTCAAAAAAAAAAAAAAAAAAAAAACGGCAAATAGCCACTCTTCCTAATAGATAGAGAACTCGTATGTTGGTGAGACCAAGACTAAGAACCAAACTGGAGGAACACTATTTGCAAAACAGGAGATACGAATGGTATCCACACATTCTTCACCAGGAAATCCAAGAAACGCAATTTGTGTTTTAATGACTATTTTAATGACCCTGTCATTTCTTTCACTACACTTTTTTTTTTTTTTTTTTTTTTTTTTTAGTGGTTGCCATAGGGATTACAATTAACATCTTAATTTTAGCCTCATCGGAACTGATGCCAGCTTGCTTTCAATAGTGTAAAAAAGCTTTGCTTCTATGTGGTTTCCATTGCCTCTCGTTCCTTTGTGCTGTTCCACGTCTGTATACATTATGAGCCCATCCACGCAGATTGATAATGACTGCCTTATTCAATTGTCTTGTAAGTCAAATAGGAGGGAAAAATGGGTTACAAGCAAAAAGTACATACATACTGTCTGCCTTTTATATTTACCGATAGTTACCTTTACCCGTTTTTATTTCTTTATGTGGCTTTGACTCCTTGTCTAACATCTTTGGTTTACACAGAGGGACTCCTGTTAGTATTTGTTGTCGGGCCGCTCTGCTGGTGATGAATTCTCTCCGTTTTTGTTGACTTCAGAGTCTCTTAATTTCTCCTTCTCTTTTTTCTTGGGACAGAGTCTCTGTTGCCCAGGCTGGAATGCAGTGGCGCGATCTTGGCTCACTGCAAGCTCCACCTCCCGGGTTCACGCCATTCTCCTGCCTCAGCCTCCCAAGTAGCTGGGACTACAGGCGCCCGCCACCACACCCGGCTAATTTTTTTGTATTTTCAGTAGAGACGGGGTTTCACCGTGTTCGCCAGGATGGTCTCGATCTCCTGACCTCGTGATCCGCCCGCCTCGGCCTCCCAAAGTGCTGGGACTACAGGCATGAGCCACCGTGCCTGGCCAATTTCTCCTTCATTCTTTGAAAGTTCTGCTCAACGTAAAGTTCTTGACTGGTGGTCATTTCTCTGAACACTTTGAACTTGTCAGTCCATGGCCTCCATGGTTTCTGCTGAGTAGCTTCTGTCTTGCCTCTTCCCAGATTCTGTCTTTGGCCTTTGAAGCTCCGATGGTGTGTCTAGGTGTAGATCTCTTTGACTTCATCTTACTTGGAGTTTGTCGAGCTTCTTGGACATATGCATTAATCTTTTTCATCAAACTTGGGAGGTTTTTCAGCCATTATTTCATAAAATATTTTTTCTGCCCCTTTCTGTCTTCTACCTCTGGGTCTCCCGTTCCACACATTGGTATGCTTGACGGTGCCCAGGGGTCTCTGCAGCTCTGTTGACTCCTTCCTCGTTGTGTTTTCTTTCTGTTCTTCAGACTCCATAGTCTCGACTGCCCCATCTTCAAGGCCACTGATTCTTTTTTCCGCCTGTTCTCATCTGCTGCCGAGCCCTCTAGTGAACTCTTCGTTTCAGTTGCTCTCTTTTCAACTCCAGAATTTCTGTTTCATTCCTTTAAATTTCTCTTGTTAAGGATATTCCCTATCTGGTGAGTCATGTTCTCACACTTTCCTTTAGTTCTTTAACCATGGTTTCTCTGAGCTCTTTGAACACATTTAAAGTAACTGACATAAAGTCTTTGGTAAGTCCAATGTCTGGGCTTCTTTAGGGACAGTTTTTATTAACTACTTTCCCCCCATCTGTGGGCCATACTTTCTTGTTTCTTTGCATGTCTCATACATTTTTGCTTCAGACTGGACGTTTTCAATGCAGCCGCTGTGGTCATCAGATTCCCCATCCCCCTCAGGCCTCGTTGCTGTTGCTGATTGTTTTGTGACTTTCTTGTGCTAATTCCCTAAGGTCTGTGTTCTTTGTTGTGTGTGGCCACGAAAGTCTCTGCTTGACTAGCTTAGTGGACAGCTGATAATTGGACAAATAGCCTTCACACATGGCATCCGTGAGTCTCCCAGCCTTTGCCATGTGGCTGGGGCGAGGTGGAGAGCATCTTCAGCACTTCGCTAAGCTGAGGATTCTTGCTGTTCTTACAGAGATTCAGCCGTTTTCTTAAATACACGCTCCTTGACCGATGAGCACGCACTGCCTTGGTCACTGGAGGATAAGTGAGCAAGCAAAGGGAGGCCAGTGCTGTGTCCCTCCTGGTGCCTCAAGCACAAGCCCCTATTCCTGCCCTGAGCCCAGCTGCCAGAATGTCCTGGGAGGCGGCTTCTCCCAGCTCCAGCATTGACTTCTATCTGCTGCAATCACCCCTGCCCGTCTGACCTGAGTCCTCCAAGTCCTCCAGCTCCTTGAGCTCCAGGAAGCAGAATTCAGCCTCTCTTCCCGTGCCTCCCTGTGGGTGGGCATGAAAGCCAGCCCCATCCCATTCATCGCCCGTATGCCTGTGTGCCCATCCCCCTTGCAGGTTCCCCAAGGACTCTAGCACCTGGACTGTGGACCACCAGCTCCTGTGGGGGGAGGCCCTGCTCATCACCCCAGTGCTGCAGGCCGGGAAGGCCGAAGTGACCGGCTACTTCCCCTCAGGCACATGGTACGACCTGGAGACGGTGAGTCTGGGGACCCTAAACCCCAGGGAGGCAGGAGACCAGAGTAGCCCTCCCACCTGCCCCCTCCACCCAGTTGGTGTGACCAGGTGGTGGAAAGAGGAGAATATGTGTTGAGTCCTGGCCATGTGTCAGGCCCCCCCGCCCAGGTGGTCTGCACCCATTGGCCCCTCCACTCCTCACACCATCCCCATTTCCCACATGAGCAGACTGAGGCCCGCTTGCAGAATCTCCCTGAGTCCCACGGCAGTCACAGGCTGTGCTGAACCGGCATACCCAGGCCCCTCAGGCTCTGTCCCCACTCAGTGGTCAGGAGGGTCCCTACAGTGAGCCCTGAGTCTGCCCCTGAAGTCATAGCTCAGCCTGTCTGTGCCAGGCCTCCTAGGCCTCCACGTGGAGCCCCGGGAGACAGAGAGCCTGGTTCCTGAGGACAGCATGGGGGGCCTCGGCACGGTCCAGCATCCTTCTCAAAGCAACGTCTCCCTCCAGGTGCCAATAGAGGCCCTTGGCAGCCTCCCGCCCCCACCTGCAGCTCCCCGTGAGCCAGCCATCCACAGCGAGGGGCAGTGGGTGACGCTGCCAGCCCCCCTGGACACCATCAACGTCCACCTCCGGGCTGGGTACATCATCCCCCTGCAGGTACCTGATCCAGGTGGCTGTGGTGGGGGTGTGGACAGCACACTGCAGAGCCAGGGGAGGCACAGAGTGATGGTGGGGGAGAAACCCAGGCAGGACTTCTGAGGGGCCGCCACCGCCAGTGTAGGTTACCAAGGAGCCAACCAGGCCAGTGAGGTAGGCAGGGCACAGCCCTGCAAAGGCATGGAGTGTGGTCGGCAGGAGCTCAGTGGCTGCACGGTGGAGGTTCTGCCAGGCCCGGCCTCCGGCAGCCGTGGGATAGCACTTGAGGCGGGGAGGGTCTCAGGCCATCACCACGGGGTCTCAGCCCCTGCGGCTGCAGGCTTTCCTGCAGATCCTAGTTCCTGGCAGCCTGGCACTGTCCCAGCCTAGCATTCCCAGGCACCAGGGTGGGGGTGATGACATCACGTGTCCTTCCCTTTCCAGGGCCCTGGCCTCACAACCACAGAGTCCCGCCAGCAGCCCATGGCCCTGGCTGTGGCTCTGACCAAGGGTGGGGAGGCCCAAGGGGAGCTGTTCTGGGACGATGGAGAGAGCCTGGAAGTGCTGGAGCGAGGGGCCTACACACAGGTCCTATTCCTGGCCAGGAGTGTGAGTCCTGGGGCTGCCCGGGCTGTTGGGTATGGGGCGGCCAGGGCTTGAGGAGCGGTGAGGGGAGCTGGGCTTGGGGGTCCCACAATGGCTGCCCGCCACTGGGGCATTCTGCCAGGTGGCCCGGGGTCCTAGAGTGAGCAGTGGGGCCGTGCACTCTGCCCTTTCAGTCTACAGAGGGAGGTTGCCCCCGAAGCCATCATGAGCCCCTGTTCTCATGGGTGTCCCTGCCCCAGCTGTCTGCTGACACCTCCACATTCTCTGTCTTTTCATCTCTCTGCTCGGCCCAGAACACGATCATGAATGAGCTGGTACGTGTGACCAGCGAGGGGGCTGGCCTGCAGCTGCAGAAGGTGACCGTCCTGGGCGTGGCCACAGCGCCCCAGCAGGTCCTCTCCAACGGTGCCCCTGTCTCCAACTTCACCTACAGCCCCGACACCAAGGCAAGAGGGCCCAGAGGGGCACAGGGCTCCCGTCCCCCAGCCATGGTGCAGGGGGCAGAATGTGCTGGGGGTCCTGGTGACCCGATGCCAGGAGCAGAGGATGCTAGGACCTCCCAAGGGGACCTTTGGGGAGGAGTGGGAAGGGTCAGGCCACACAGGCTGTGCCTTTCCTCCTTCTGTGTCGACACGTGGGTGATGGGGCCACGATGGCGACCCTCCAGCCGTGTTGAAGCAGCACTGCGTTTCTGGCACGTGTTAAGGTGACTGGCACTGAGAGCCAGGGTCCTCCTGTGCCTGCTGGGGAAAAATCGGGCGTGAAGGATCCCAGGGCTGGACAGAGCCACCTCCTGAGCGCCGGGCCCTGCTGCTGCTGGGATCTCGGGGCCAGCTGGAGCTGCCTCCTGAGCGCCGGGCCTCGCTGCTGCTGGGATCTCGTGCTGCTCCATTTGTGCTCTCTCTTTTCCAGGTCCTGGACATCCCTGTCTCGCTGTTGATGGGAGAGCAGTTTCTCATCAGCTGGTCTTAGCCGGGCGGAGTGTGTGAAGTCTCTCCAGAGGGAGACTGGTTCCCCAGGGGAGCAGAGCCTGTGTGTGGGCAGCAGCTATGTGCGGGCCTGGGGGTTGGATGCATCACCTGGAGCTAGGCACTGACCCGAGCTCCCACATCGCTGTTTCCACCTCCTGGGCCGGGCCTCTGACTCCCACCATGTCTAGGAGAGGTTTCTCCCTCTGTCGCGCCGTGGGCCGGGGACCCAGAGGGCTGCTCTGCATTAGTAAGATTGTCAGGTTTGCCCTCCTCACCTGTTGCCAGTGTGCGGGCAGCATTAGCCACCCGCCTCCATCTGTCCCCAGCACTGGAGAAAGGGGTGCTCAGATGGAGGTGTGGGACGTGTGCCTGAGTTCCTGCCTCGCGCCTGCTGCTCCGCCCCAACGTGACCACAGCCCGGCTGCCCAGAGGGCTGGATGCCTGCTGGTCCCCGAGCAAGCCCCAGAACTCAGGAAAATTCACAAGACTTGGGAGATTCTAAATCTTAAGTGCAATTATTTTTAATAAAAGGGGCATTTGGAATCAGCTTCTGCCAGTCTCTCTGGGACTCAGGGCAGGGAGCATGTGTCCGGGGCCCTGCAACAGAGGCAGTTCCTTTGTCCTCAGCAGGCCCCCAGACATTCCCACGGAGTGTGCGCACTTTCCTCTGTCTCAAGCCGGCATCCATTGCGTCATGTCCCCATGTCACGAGGCCTGACGTCACCTCAGATGCTATCCCCATCTCACATCCCATCACCTCACGTCCCCGCATCACCTAAAGCCCCATGTCACCTTTGTGTCCCATTCCCCCATCTCACATCCCTACCTCATGTCCCCATGTCACCTTCCAGTCCCATGTCACCTCCCCTCCCCATGTCACCTCCCCTCCCCACCTCACCTCCCCTCCCCACCTCACCTCCCCTCCCCACCTCACCTCCCCTCCCCTCCTCACCTCCCCTCCCCATTCATCCTCACACTCCTGCCTCCCCCATGTCTAAGGTGACTGGGGAATGTCCAGTGGGGCCTGGTGTCAGGCATGTGGTGGGAGATGTGGCCCCCAGGGCTGTGTAGACAACAGGAGCCTGGAAGGAAGGGGCCTTCCAACAGTGGGGCCTAAGACCGTAGGCAGAGGCCAGAAATCTGTCCCCAAGTGATGCAGTTAGAGAGGATTTCAGGCCCAGGTTCTCCCTGGCGGGCCCAAAGAAAGGGAAAGAAGTCCATTTTATTGAACTAATACCAGGAGAAATCACTGCCCTTAGCTAGTCAGACACTTCATTTTATCACTTAGAATTAGTGGGGCCAAAGAAGTGGCCAGCCTAGGCCGGGCGCAGTGGCTCACACCTGTCATCCCAGCACTTTGGGAGGTCAAGGTGGGCAGATCACTTGAGGTCAAGAGATCGAGAGCAGCCAGGCCAACATGGTGAAACCCTGTCTCTACTGAAAATACAAAAATTAGCTGGGCATGGTGGTGCACACCTGTAGTCCCAGCTACTTGGACTCGGGAGACTAAGGCAGGAGAACTGCTTGAACCTCGGAGGCGGAGGTTGCAGTGAGCCAAGATCGCGCCACTGCACTCTAGCCTGGTGACAAAGTGAGACTCTGTCTCAAAAAAAAAAAAAAGTTAGCTGGGCATGGTGGTGTGTGCCTGTAGTCCCAGCTACTCAGAAGACTGAGGCACAAGAATCACTTGAACCCGGGAGACAGAGGTTGCAGTGAGCCAAGATTGCGCAACTACACTCCATCCTGGGCGACAGAGTGAGACTCCATCTCAAAAAAAAAAAAAAAAAAAAGCCAGGCATGGAGACTCACGCCTGCAATCCCAGCACTCTGGAAGGCCAAGGCCTCCTGATCACGAGGTCAGGAGTCCGAGACCAGCCTGACCAACGTGGCAAAACCCAATCTCTACTAAAAATACAAAAATTAGCCGGGCGTGGTGGCAGGCGCCTGTAATCTTAGCTACTCAGGAGGCTGAGGCAGAAGAATTGCTTGAATCCGGGAGGCAGAGGTTGCAGTGAGCTGAGATCGCGCCACTGCAGTCCAGCCTGGGCGACGGAGACTCCATCTCAAAAAAAAAAAAAAAAAAAAAGTCCTCTGCAGGGCGATGGATTACTTTTAACACCTTCCTGAAAACCAGGAGCAGAAAGTGCAGTGACTTCCCCGGGGAGCAGCATGACGTTCCTGGGGGGCAGTGTGTCTACCTGGGTGACCAGTGCTGTCGTCTTCTGGGTCAGCTTTTATAGAAGCAGACACTGCCCTTCTGCCACGTCACAGGCCAGGGTCTGACCCCACGTGCCACTTTTACCATCAAGATTGACATCACTAAGTCATCTTGCGCCCTAAAGTTCCTCTGTAAGGTGGACGTAGTAGTGACAATAACAGATGTTACTTCCTCCCCTCATCCTAGTCCCATGTGGGGCTAAGAAGCAGGGACATTCATCTTGAGGCCGGCAGCGTGCCTAGCCTCGGGGCTGAGGGCATCCTCCCCTAACACTCTGCCAGGCCCACCAGGTCTGCAGTTGACACCCAAGACGGTTAGGCAGGGTTGATGGAGAGTGGTGGCCTCAGCCAGCCTGGACCGGCCATCAGTGTCCTCACCTTCTGTGCCACCACCCAGCCTGGCAGGGCCACTGTAGCCTCAGCCCCTTGTAGCATCTGACCCTTCCTTGGCTGCTGTAACAAAATACCCGAGACTGGGTAATTTATAAACACAGAAATGGATTTCTCACAGGGCTGGAGGCTGGGAAGTCCAAGATGGAGGCAGGTTCTGTGTCTGGTGAGGGCTGCTCTCTGCATCATGAACAGCGCACTCTCCATCATCGTGGTGGAAGGCAAAGACAAGCTCCCTTGAGCGCTGAATGCCACTGATGAGGATGGCGGGCCCTCGGGACTGACTCATCACCTCCCAACATAGCCCCACCTCTTTGTTTTGTTTTGTTTTGTTTTTTGTTTTTTGAGACCGAGTTTCACTCTTGTCACCCAGGCTGGAGTGCAGTGGTGCAATCTTGGCTCACTGCAACCTCTGCCTCCCGGGTTCAAGTGATTCTCCTGCCTCAGCCTCCCGAGTAGCTGGGATTACAGGCATCTGCCACCACGCCTGGTTAATTGGATCTTTAGTTGTATTTGTATTTTAGTTTATTTGCATTTTTAATTGAGATGGGATTTCACCATGTTGGCCAGGCTGGTTTTGAACTCCTGATCTCAGGTGATTCACTTGCCTCAGCCTCTCAAAGTACCGGGATTACAGGCGTGAGGCACTATGTCTGGTCAGCCCCACCTCTTAAAACCATGTCATTGAGGATTAGGTTTCAACATAGGAATTTGTGGGGGGACACAAACCTTCAGACCATAGGACAGGGCTATCAGGAGTCCTGAGTGAGGATGATGGCGTGGAGTGGGACATGCTCCCTGTGTGGGAAGGGACAGGGTCGGGGTGGGGAGAGAAGTCGTTTCCATCCTCTGAGAGGCCAGGGGTCTCCTCATAGGGGGGTCCACACAGCACAGCCCATCACGTGAGATGCTGGCCTGGGGGCACCTCAAGGCAGCAGACGAGATAGCTTCGTCTGTTTTCTCACCAGTGCCTGGTACAGGCCCTGCCTCGGTGGGACCCTATTAGGTGAATTTTAAAGCAATAGGCCAGTGCGGTGGCTCACGCCTGTAATCCCAGCACTTTGGGAGGGCTCGGTGGGCGGATCACCTGAGGTTAGGAGTTCAAGACCAGCCTGACCAACATGGAGAAACCCCGTCTCTACTAAAAATACAAAATTAGCCAGGCGTGGTGGCGCATGCCTGTAATCCCAGCTACTCAGTAGGCTGAGACAAGAGAATCATTTGAACCCGGGAGACGGAGGTTGTGGTGAGCCGAGATCGTGCCACTGCACTCCACCCTGGGCAACAAGAGTGAAAATCGGTCTCAAATAAATAAAAATAAAGCAATGTGGATGTGGACCCCAGGGAGCCTTGTAGTGGAGACATCCTAGTGCCTAGGGGCGTTCAAGCTGGCACCCTCTCCCCTGGGAGAAGACATCCTGGGGGTCTTGTGGCTCAGCCCCCTCCTATCTCTCCCAGTCCAGCCTCTAAAACAAGGCCTGCTGTGGGTGATGAAACGCTCTTGGCTGATGTACCGGGCAATGAGTCACTGCGTGTGGCTGGGCCAGCTTCATAGGTGTGACCCATGCAGGCCCGCAGGCCCGGAGCTCAGCAGGCTGCAGCTGGGTTTGGGGCTCCACGGTCACCATCTTGAAATTGTGAATAGCTTTTGAACAGGGGGCCCCACAGCCTTCCATTTTGTGAGAGGCCCTTGGCAAATTCTGTGGCCGGTCCTGCAGGGGGTGGTGCGTTCTTCCCCGTTTACACTGTTATCGATTAATAGAAACACTTCCTTTCTTTCCTTGCCTGGTGGGGAATGGATGAGAAAGCCGGGGCTGATGATAGAAACCAGCAGAGACTCTTCAAGTGTAAGACATTAGCCAAAGGCCCAGCGTGGAGCCCACAGGTCCTTAGCGTTCTGAAGATGATTGCCTTCCCAGCCCACTCCAAGGAGGAATCAGTGCTGGCTGGCGGCAGCCCCCAGGTGTGTCTCCACAACTGCGCAGCTTTCCTTGTTGCAAATCAATGAGATCAATGATCCGTGACATGGCCTGCAGAGAAGGCCTCTGGCGGCCACTGTGGGGCCCTGTGGGTCTTATGCCTGCTCCTCCTGATCTGGTGAAGACTCGGAGAGGAGCTAGGACAAGGGATGGTGCCCCTATACCACCCCACCCCCACGCCTGCCTGCAGAAGGCCACATGACCAGGATTATGGTGGGTGAGGGCCGGAGGGAAGGCCCAGGTGAGAGGGTGGAATGTGAACAGGCTGGTTATATACATGCCAGGGACAAGAGGAAAAAAAGCTCAGCATTAGCCGAGAAGACGGACTTCCGTGGTGGCACCTACAGCTGCTCCCTTGGCCTCACAAACAACCCGGGTGTGACGTCGGGAACCGGGAATGCAGGCAACAGAGTGATTCCAGCTGCCTCACAAGGAAAAGGGTTTGTGGAAAGAGCAGAGCCTCCGGGCTGGAAGCACAGTCAGAACCATGCGTGGAGCCGGACACTCATTGTTCCTCCCCACGTGTGCTGGGCATCCGCTCTGGGTCAGGCTCTGTTCCAGGACTTGGATGAAATGGTGACTGAAATAGACAGGACTCCTGTCGGCGATGCCCACATGAGAGAGTATAATCCATGGACAATGCACCACACATATTTAAAACGTGCAAATTGATCCGTTTTGACATACGAATGTCTGTGAACCAGCTCTACGATTTAGATGGTGACCATCTCCATCAGCCTCAAAGTTTCCCTCTTCTTTGGAATCCCCCCACTTCAGTCTCCAGCCACCCACCGGCAACCACCGGTATGTTTTTTGTCAAAATATATTTCTTTGTATTTTATAGAATTTTATATAAAGGGAAAATTGTTTGTCACACTACTCCACATAATTTCTTTGAGATTTATCCATCAATAACCCATCCTTTTTAGTTGCTAAATCGTTTTCCATTGTATGCAAATGCCACCATTTCTTTCTCTGTCCTTTATGGACATCAGAATTGTTTTTCATTCTTTTGTTTGTTTAAAGACAGAGTCTTGGCTAGGCGTGGTGGCTCACGCCTGTAATCCCAGCACTTTGGGAGGCCGTGGCAGGTAGATCACCTGAGGTCAGGAGTTCAAGGCTAGTCTGGCCAGCATGGGGAAACCCCATCTCTACTAAAAATACAAAAATTAGCTGGGCGTGATGGTGGGCACCTGTAATCCCAGCTACTTGGGAGGCTGAGGCAGGGGAATCACTTGAACCCAGGAGGCGGGGGTTGCAGTGAGCTGAGATCGTGCCGCTGCACTCCAGCCTGGGCAACAGAGCAAGACCCTGTCTTAAAACAAACAAGCAAACAAAAAACCAGGGTCTTGCTCTGTCACCCAGGCAGGAGTGCAGTGCCTCCATCGTAACTCACCACAGCCTCAACCTCATGGGTTTAAGTGATCCTCCCATCTCACCCTCCTGAGTAGCTGGGTCTACAGGCATGCACTAACACAAGTGGCTAATTTTTAAGAATTTTTGTAGAGATAGTGTCTCACCGTGTTTCCCAGGCTGGTCTGGAATTCCTGGCCTCAAGTCATCCTCCTGCCTTTGCCTCTGAAAGTGCTGGGATTACAAATGTGGGCCATCACCCCCAGCCCCTTGCTGCAATTTTTGACTATTATGAATAGAGCTGCTATGAGCAGTCATGGACAAGCCTTTGACATTATTTTGCTTCTCTTGGGCAAATAGCAAGGGTGATGTGGTCAGTTCATACGGGAGGTAAACCATTCATTGTCTAAGAGGCTGACAAACTGTTTCCAAATCGCTGCACCATTCTGCATTCCTCCTGGCTGTGCAGGGGAGTTGGCAGGGGCTGCATATCCGGGCCAGTGTGGGCGTGGTCTATTTCCTTTTAGCCATTCTGGTGACTCTGTATCTCACTGTGGCTCTTACACTCCCCTGATGACTACTGATGTTGAACATCTTTTCACCCACTTATCTGTCATCCATAAATCTTCTTTGGTAAAGCGTCTGTTCACATCTTTTGCTCATTGTTAAACGGGGTCGTTCCTGATTACAGAGTTACAACATGCGTCAGTTTTCTAGTGCTGCCATAACAAATGACCACAGTTCTAGGGAATTAAAATAACACAAATGTATTTCATCACAGTCCCATAGGTCAGACATCTGATACAAGGGCTCTCTTGGCTGAAATCAGGGTGTCAGCAGGGCTGCCTTCCTTTCCAGAAGCTCCAGGGCAGAATCCGTCTCGTTCCTTGCCCACATGAGCTACTGGCAGAATTGTTTCATGCAGTTGTAACACTGAGGTCTCTGCTTCCCTGCTGTCAGTCCTTCTCAGCCTACAGAGGCTTCCCCCCTATCTTGGCTCATGCCGTCCTCAACCCCAGGAATGGGGGGCTTGAGTCCCTCTCCTGCCTGTCCTTCCATCACATCATTCTCTGACTAACCATAGCCAAAGAATAGACTTGACTTTTTTTGTTGTTGTTGTTGAGACGGAGTCTCGCTCTGTCGCCCAGGCTGGAGTGCAGTGGCCGGATCTCAGCTCACTGCAAGCTCCGCCTCCCGGGTTTACGCCATTCTCCTGCCTCAGCCTCCCGAGTAGCTGGGACTACAGGCGCCCGCCACCTCGCCCGGCTAGTTTTTTGTATTTTTAGTAGAGACGGGGTTTCACCGTGTTAGCCAGGATGGTCTTGATCTCCTGACCTCGTGATCCACCCGTCTCGGCCTCCCAAAGTGCTGGGATTACAGGCTTGAGCCACTGCGCCCGGCCGAATAGACTTGACTTTTAAGGGCTCATGGGATTAGATTGTGTCCACCTAGATAATCCAGGATCCCCCATCCAAGATCCTGCACTTACATCTACAAAGTCCCTTTTGTCATGTAAAGTGACATATTCACAAGGTCCAGAGATTAGGACATGGCAATCTTTGAGGACAATTATTCCACCTACCACATAAGGCTTCTTTATAGGGCCGGTGTGGTGGCTTATGCCTGTAATCCCAACACTGGGAGACCGGGACAGGAGGAGCTCTTGAGCAGGAGTTAGAGAACAGCCTGGACAACACAGCAAGACCCCATCTCTACAAAAAATAAAAAATTAGTCTGGGCACAGTGGTTCACGCCTGTAATCCCAGCACTTTGGGAGGCAGAGGCAGGCAGATCCACAGCCAGGAGACATCCTGGCTAACACGGTGAAACCATGTCTCTACTAAAAATACAAAAAATTAGCTGGCGTGAACCTGGGAGGTAGAGCTTGCAGTGAGCCGTGATGGCGCCACTGCACTCCAGCCTGGGCGACAGAGCGAGACTCTGTCTCAAAATAAATAAGTAAATAAAATAAAAATAAAAAATTAGATGCATGCAGTGGCACATGCCTGTGGTTCCAGCTACTAAGGAGGCTAAGGTGGGAGGATCCCTTGATCTCAGGAGGTCGAGGCTGCTGTGAGCTAAAATCATGGCCACTGCACTCCAGTGTGGGCGACAGAGCGGGACTATCTTAAAAAAACAAAAAATAAAAACAAACACACACACACACACACACACCCCAAAAATCATTATGCTTTCCCCATAGAACTGTTGCAGTGCCTTTGTTGGAAATCCATTGACCATAAATGTGTAGTCTTTCTGAACTTTCTACTGTTTCCCCTGGATCTACAACAGGTCTATATTTATGACTATACTACACTGTCTTTGCTACTGTAGCTTTATAATATTTCTTGGTATCAGGAGTAGCTTGGTGCACTTTTCCAAAGTTGTTTTGGCTATGCTAGATCCTTTGTATTTTCATATAACTTTTAGAACTAGCTTGTCAATGTTAGCCCTATCCCCACTCTCCCAAAAGAGGCTTCCTGGTATTTTGGTAGGAATTGTGTTGACTCTGTACATGAACCTGGGGAGAACTGATGTCTTAATATCAACTCTTCCAATCTGCTCAGTGTATCTCTCATTTATTTACATCTTTAATTTCTCACAGCAACGTTTTGTAGCTTTCAATCACAGAGCTTGCTCATGTTTTGCCAAATGTACCCCCAAGTATTTCATGTATTTGATGGTGGTGCTTTCCAAATTTCCCTTTCCAAATGTTCATTATTAGCATATAGAAATACAACTGACTCTTCTATATTGACTTTGTAGAATGCTACCTTCCCGAAACTCAATTATTAGTTCCAGTAGCTTTGTGGTAGACTTCTTAGGATTTTCTACATAAACATATAATCTGTTAAGAAAGACTTCTTCCTTTCCACCCTGGAGGCCTTTTCTTTCTCTGGCCTTATTGCACTGGCCAGAATCCACAGTGTAATACGGAACAGAAGGGAGAGGACACCTGTGCGTTATTCCTGAGAGGGTTACTGAAAGCCCCAGTTACCACTGTGGATTTGTCTGTTTCCCCTTGCAGTTTCATCCATTTTTGCTTCCTATCTTTCCTGTATTTTGAAGCTCTGTTACTAGGTGCATAGGTACTTAGTATTGTTATATCCTTTTAATGAACGACCCCTATATCATTATCAAATGACTCTCTTTGTCCCTTGCAATTTTCTTTGCTCTGAGATCTCCCTTGTCTAATATTAATAGAGCTGCTTCAGGTTTATTTTGATGTGTGCATTACCATGGCGTATTTTTATCCATCTTTTCACTTTTGTCTTTATATTTCTCATAAGCAGTAGTATATCGTTGTGTACGGCTTTATAATCCAGCCTAACAATATCTGTCTTTTAATTTTGCAGTAGGCAATTTGCTTTTTTCCCTTGCTCGTGCTTTTTGCTTTTTGAGTGTAATTTTAGAGGAGAATGCATGAGATTCCTCATATTTGTGCTGAGATGTAATCCACATACCATAAAATTTACCATTTTAAAGTATGCAATTCAGTAGTTTTTAGTACACTTGCACAACCATCACGATTATCTAATTAATTTCAGAACATTGTAATCACCTTCAAAAGAAACCCTATACTCATTTTCAGTCACTCCTTTTTTCACCTATCCCCCTCCTCCCAACTCAAGCTCCTGGAAACTGCTGTGAATGGTTTCCTGCTGATGTCCCTATGGATCTACCTGTTCAGGACATTTCATATAAATGGAATCACACCACGTGTGGCCTTTTGTGTCTGCCTTCTTCCACCTAGCATATTGTCAAGGTTCATCCAGGTTGTAGTGTGTCAGCACTTCATGCCTTTTTATTGCCAAGTCATATTGTGTGGATTCACCAGTTTTGCTTATGCATTCATCAGCTGATGAACATCTGGCTTGTGTCCACTTTTTGGCTCTTATGAACAATGCTACGAACACATTAGGTTTATGTGTGCAGTTTTTTTTTGTTTGTTTGTTTTTTGTTTTTTTAATTCTCTTGAGCATAGACCTAGGAGTAGAATTGCTAGGTCAACTCCTATGTTCAACATTTTGAGGAACTGCCAAGCTGTTTTCCATAAAGGCTGTGCCTGTTTACAATCCCACTAGCAATGTGTGGGGGTTCCAGTTTCTCCACGTTCTCAACACTGCAGATCAGTATATTGTCTGTTTTCATATTGCTATAAAGAACTGCCCGAGCCTGGGTGCTTTAAAAAGGAAAGAAGTTTAATTGACTCGCAATTCAGTGTGGCTGGGGAGACCTCAGGAAACTTACAATCATGGTGGAAGGCGAAGAGGAAGCAGGAATCTTTTTCACAAGGCGGCAAGAAGTGTCAAGTGAAGCGGGAAGAGCCCCTTACAAAACCATCAGATCTTGTGAGAACTCACTATCACAAGAATAGCATGGGGGAAATTGCTCCCATGATTCAGTTACCTCCACCTGGTCTCTCCCTTGACATGTAGGGACTGGGGGATTACAATTCAAGATGAGATTTGAGTGGAGACACAAAGCCTAACTGTTATCAGTCAGTTTGGGAAAGTTATCTTAATACCATCTTCCAATCCATGAAGCTGGCTATGTATATATTTAGGTTTGCAATGCCTTTCAACAAGGTATTAGTAGTTTTCAGTGGACAAGTATAGCCCTTCTTTTGTTAACTTTATTCCTATGTATGTCATTCTTTTTGATGCAATTGTAAATGGAATTATTTTCTTAATTTCGTTTTCAGGTTGTTCAGATTGCCAGTGTACAGAAACACTGGCTTCCCTATGTTGAACAAATATCCTGCAACCTTGCTGACCTCATTTATAAGTTCTGATAGGTGATTTTTTAAATGTGTAAATTCCTTAAGATTTTCTAGGTGTAACTCATGTCCTCTGTGACTGGAGAGTTTTGATTCTTCCCTTCCGACCTGGGTGCCTTCTTTCTCTTCTTGCTTAACTGTCCTGGCTTGTAACTTCCAGTGCAATGTTGGAATAGACGTGACAAGAGCATTCTTGCTGTTTTGTTCCCAGCCTTAGTGGGTGATGCTGTGGTTTTGCATCAATGCTGTTGATCAGGTTGAAGCAGCCCCTCTCACTCTCATTTTCTATCTTGAAAAGGTGCTGGATTTTGTCCAGTGCTTTTTCTGTATCTGTAAATGATCATGTGGACTTTGCCCTTTATTCTATTGGTAACTATGTCTATGTGAGACTCTTGTGTCAAAAAAAAAAAGAAATGGTGATGGTGATAACCCTACAAAGTTCAGCAGGATTCACATGCCTTGGCTTTTCTTTGTTCAAAGTTTGATTACTGATTTCATCTTTTTTTTTTTTATGAGACGGAGTCTCGCTCTGCCGCCCAGGCTGGAGTGCAGTGGCCGGATCTCGGCTCACTGCAAGCTCCGCCTCCCGGGTTCCCGCCATTCCCCTGCCTCAGCCTCCCGAGTAGCTGGGACTACAGGCGCCGCCACCTCGCCCGGCTAGTTTTTTTGTATTTTTAGTAGAGACGGGGTTTCACCGTGGTGTCGATCTCCTGACCTCGTCGTGATCCACCCGCCTCGGCCTCCCAAAGTGCTGGGAGATTTAATCTTTTTACTTACTAGTCAGTCTGTTTGTCCTAGGAATTTCTCCATTTTATCAAAGTTAATCTGTTGACATACAATTCATGGCACTGATACTTTGTATTCTGTAAGGTCATCTGTACCATCACCTCTTTCACTCTTGATTTTAGTTATTTGAACATTTTTTTCCTTGGACTTGCTAAAGATTTGTCAATTTTGTTGACCTTTTCAAAGAACAAATCATTGGTTTTATTGATTTTCTCTATTATTTTTCTATTCATTTATTTCTATTCTCATCTTTATTATTTCCTTTCTTCTGCTTCCTTTGGGTTTAGCTTGCTTTTCTTTTAGTTTGAGGGAAGATAGACGATATGCAATAAATGTAATTATTGACATGGTTATTTTGAACCTACTGTTTTGTTTTGTATTTGTCTGTCTCCTAAGTTCTCTCTTCCCTTTTCCTTCCTTTTCAGGATTCTTGGAACTCTATTTTGTCTCCTACATTGGCTCTTTATTTCTGTTTCACATTTTTGTATTGCTTTGAAGGTTCATACCCAAAAATTGCTTAACACTTTTATATATGTTTTACATCTTTAATTCATCACAATCTGCCTTCAAGTAATAGTGTAAGAATCTTGACAGTACACTTCCATTACTCCTTTCTTCTGTGCTGTGCTATTTTCATCATACATTTTATGTCTGTGTATGTTATTTTAAACAATCTTACTACAAAGAAACATGCCAACAGCATCAACATTACCACTCTATTTCTATACTTCAGACATACAACAAAGGGTCAGGGCACTCTGCCTCTTGGTTAGAACCCTCTTTATGTGGTATTCCTTTTAGGAAAGTTGCCTGGCTTAAGACACGGCACCCTACATATAATTGTTGAATAAATTTCAACCATCCAAAAAAAAAAAAAAAATACAGAAAATACACTGTTAGGAGTGTAAATTGGTGGAAAATCTTTCTGGAACGTTAATTTGAAACATGTACCTTGATCACGAAAATCACTTCTAAAGATTATTCTGGCTGGGCACAGTGGCTCATGCCTATAATCTCAGCACTTTGGGAGACCAAGGCAGGAGGATCACATGAGGTCAGGAATCCAACATGGTGATAACCCCTACTCTATTAAAAATACGAAAAATTAGCCAGGCGTGGTGGCGGGCGCCTGTCATCCCAGCTACTCAGGAGGCTGAGGCAGGAGAATCGCTTGAACCCGGGAGGTGGAGGTTGCAGTGAGTCGAGATTGCACCATTGTACTCCAGCCTGGGCATCAAGAGCAAAACTCCATCTCAAAAAAATAAAAGATTATTCTAATGAATCTTCAACTGCTTCCAAAGGAGGCATAGTATAGAGAATGGAAAAGTAGCGCTTTTTTTTTTTTTTTTTTTTTTAACATAGTGAAATATATATGATACATTACTAAGCAAAAACCTGAGTTAGTAATGGCAAAGTGGGTTACAATTTTTGCTTAAAAAAGTCTTCATTATAGGCCGGGCGCGGTGGCTCAAGCCTGTAATCCCAGCACTTTGGGAGGCCGAGACGGGCGGATCACGAGGTCAGGAGATCGAGACCATCCTGGCTAACACGGTGAAACCCCGTCTCTACTAAAAATACAAAAACTAGCCGGGCGAGGTGGCGGACGCCTGTAGTCCCAGCTACTCGGGAGGCTGAGGCAGGAGAATGGCATAAACCCGGGAGGCGGAGTTTGCAGTGAGCTGAGATCTGGCCACTGCACTCCAGTCCGGGCGACAGAGCGAGACTCTGCCTCCAAAAAAAAAAAAAAAGTCTTCATATAAATGATATACAAGATGAATTAAAATACTGGATGGACAGTCATCAAATTGTGAGTTATATCTGGGTAGGAGGATTAAGGATGACTTTTTAAAATTATGCATTTCTATTTTTTTTGGCAGTGAGATTATACTTTTGTAATGAAGTGCATAACCCGGGGGAGGGGTGGTTTCATCTGGATTTGGCTGCTGGGACCTTGGGACGCCCCTCAGGATCTAGAGCCAGTTTTCCCTCCTGACCAGAGGCCCAGTGATACCTACCTAGCAAGGCTCAGCAGACCCTCTGCCTCAACTTCACTCCATTTGGACTCTGGGAGGCTCCTGGCCCCAAACCACCCTGCCCAAGAACCTCCATGAGTTCTCTACCTCTTGTACCCTTCTCCCCAGCATCACTGTAAATGTTCCACCCCTTCCCGTACCACGCCCCCTTCCGTGAGCACTTGGCATCCTTCCCTGGTGCAGGCAGGAGCAATGCGGAACTTCCTGGAGCAGGCCACATTCCAGACAGCTGCCTGCAGCAGAACCACACACCATCAAAGGGAAAGAGCATTTTCATCACTGACTGCCGAAGGGCCAGGCTGCTCTCCAGAAAGTCTGGAAACTTTGTCAACCTTTAGGATTGGTGGTTTTTTTGGCCGGGCGCGGTGGCTCAAGCCTGTAATCCCAGCACTTTGGGAGGCCGAGACGGGCGGATCACGAGGTCAGGAGATCGAGACCATCCTATCCTGGCTAACATGGTGAAACCCCGTCTCTACTAAAAAAATACAAAAAATTAGCCGGGCGAGATGGCGGGCGCCTGTAGTCCCAGCTACTCGGGAGGCTGAGGTGAGAGAATGGCGTGAACCCGGGAGGCGGAGCTTGCAGTGAGCTGAGATCCGGCCACTGCACTCCAGCCTGGGCAACAGAGTGAGACTCCGTCTCAAAAAAAAAAAAAAAAAAAAAAAAAAAAGGATTGGTGGTTTTTACATTTTGGATAATCACATACCATTTCTGATTTGTCAGCACAGTTTCACATTTTCATCAACATTTGTTCTGTATTTTTCCTTTTAGGATGACCTTTCCTAGATGGTGTGTGGGGTAGCTTAAGCTCCGCCCCCTTCTCCTGCCATCTCCTCCCCAAGCCACCAATGCTGCCTCCTCCACTGTAACACCATGTGCTTATTCATCTACAATCATTCTTACTGGCAATGGAGGCCTCCCATCCTCTGCAGTGACTGTGTGGAAACCTGAGCCACTCCTCGTCCCTAACACAAGCCTGGCAGCAGCTCCTGATGAGACCAGGTGAGCCTCAGTGAGCTCAGGCGCCGGCAGATACGGACATTGAGGCTGGCACTGGCCAGTGCTGTGGTGGGCGTCACTCTGCACTGCTGCTGAGCAAATGCCCTGAACACACCCGTATCTGGTTCCTCCTTGCCAGGAACTCATAAAGCTGCCTGGGCCTGTAGTCTCGTGCTCCTCCTGCTCGGCCAGCAGTGCCACCTGGGAGCCTTGTTAACAGTAGGTTCTCACTCAACAGGGCCAGGGCAGGGCCCGAGCACTTGCATTTCTAACCAGCTCCTGATGATGCAGCCGTACCAGCCACCAGCTGGCTAGCAAGGGTCCAGTCACAGTTTCAGTGGAAGGAAGTTCCATTCATAAACTATACAATTTCAGATGCCTTCAAGTAGAATTACCTGATGAAATTTAAAAATATTTCCAAGCTCACCCTAACCCTGAAATGAAGATTATCATCCCAACCAATCTCGGGAAGGGAGGGGCCCATTAGTTTTAACGTTTCCATTTCAAATATTAGAGCCTGATCGGTGGCTCAGGGGTGTAATCCCAGCACTTTGAGAGGCTGAGGCGGGAGGACTGCTTGAAATCAGGAGTTTAAGACCAGCCTGGTCAACAGAGGGAGACTCTTATCTTTAAAAACATTCAAAAAATTAAAAATTGGGCAGCTGTGGTGCTGTGTGCCTATAAAGCTACGGGTAATTACTTGAAATATTTGGACAGATAACTTAAATAATACTTTAATAATTTAAATATTTAAACAGATAATTATCTGTTTTAGTTTGTCAACACTGTAAGTCATGATCTTGCCACTATACTCCTGCCTGGGCGACAGACAAGGAGATCCTGGCTCTCAAAAAAAAAAAAAAAAATTAGAAAAGTGAGGCCAGGCATGGCAGCTCACACCTGTTATCCCAGCACTCTGTAAGGCCAAGTCGGAAGAATCACTTAAACCCATGAGTGACCAGCCTAGGCCACAAAGTGAGAGACCTTGTCTCTACAAAAAAGTTAAAAATTAGCCAGGTGTGCTGGCATGCACCTGTGCTCCCAGCTCCTCAGGAGGCTGAGCTGAGAGGATCGCCTGAGCCCAGGAGGTTGTGGCTGCAATGAGTTGTGATGGTGCCACTGCACTCCAGCCTGGGCGGCAGAGCAAAACTCATCAACAGTGAAATTCTCTCAAATTAAAAAAAAAGATTAGAAAAGTGAGTGAAATGGGCTGGGCGCGGTGGCTCACGCCTGTAATCCCAGCACTTTGGGAGGCCAAGGCGGCTGCATCATGAGGTCAGGAGATCGAGACCATCCTGGCTAACACGGTGAAACCCCGTCTCTCCTGAAAATACAAAAAAATTAGCCGGGCGCGGTGGCGGGTGCCTGTAGTCCCAGCTACTCAGGAGGCTGAGGCAGGAGAATGACGTGAACCCGGGAGGTGGAGCCTGCAGTGAGCTGAGATCCGGCCACTGCACTCCAGCCTGGGCAACAGAGGGAGACTCCTTCTCAAACAAAAAAAAAAAAGAAAAATTAGAAAAGTGAGTGAAATGACCCAAGACTACACAGTAAGTTACTAGAGAAGCTGGTGGCATCTTAGAAATATAGAGTTTATGGGAAAAGTTTTAAATTTTTAATGAAAAAGACTTAGAACAATGTATTATTTACATGTAAATAATAAAAGACAGCAGAATCCCCACATCCTCTTTGGAGGGAGACAGGAGGCTGTTTATGAGAAGAGAGTCCATATAAACCCCATTAAATAGAAGCTGGACCTAAATACTTCCAAACAGGAGTACAGAACAGGTGAACAGCCTCCACTCATCCCATCGACCTGCTTCAGATCAGATCAGCAACTGCAAGTGAAGAAACAAACAGATTAAGGAACAACACAAAAAAAATGAAAATTTGTAACGTCAATTTAACTAAAACCTCACAACAGACTTCTCAAAACAAAAAACAGGCCAGGCATAGTGGCTCACGCCTGTAATCCCGGCACTTTGGGAGGCCAAGGTGGACAGATCATTTAAGGCAGTTCAAGACCAGCCTGGCCAACATGGTGAAACCCCGTCTCTACTAAAAATACAAAAATTAGCTGGCTACGGTGCACGTATCTGCAACCCCCGCTACTCAGGAGGCTGAGGCAGGAGAACTGCTTGAACCCAGGAGGCAGAGGTTGCAGTAAGCCAAAATCGCGCCACTGTACTCCAGCCTGGGTGACAGAGCAAAACTTTGTCTCAAAAAAAACAAACTCAAGGGCCCAAACTAAAAATAGGGACGTTCTCGCTACAATTCCAGTAGAGCTGGACGATTTCCTACCGTTCATAGGCATCTCATCGATCTGAGTGGAATAGTACTGCTCGATATCTCTGAGGATGCGGATGTCATCGTTCTTTACAAAGTTAATGGCGACGCCCTTCCGGCCGTATCGACCTGATCTCCCAATTCTTCAGGAATAAAACAATATTAGTTAGTATATATAGCAATCAAGATTTAGTAAATATGTCACAGAAGTGAAGTCAATGAGAGCTTGCATCCTACCTGTGTATGTACAATTCTCTGTTATTGGGGAGATCGTAGTTGATGATGAGGGACACCTGAGGGACATCCAACCCCCTGGCCCAGACGTCTGTAGAAATAAGCACTCGGCTGCAAAACAGAAAGTGTGTTTGAGGCGATTAAATTTCTCATGCAAGTGTAAGACTGGACTTGCTTCCATTGCTAATTTTGAGGAATCCTGGCTACGAGTTCAAAACATGAGAGATCCCCCCCTCGCACCGGTCTGTCTGCAAACATGAAGCCTCAGGGACAGCACCAGAAATCCCTCTGCAGAGGGGCTGTTGGTGGGTTTAGTTACTTCCATCGTGTGAGGGGCTGTTGGTGGGTTTAGTTACTTCCATCGTGTGCTCCATCAGATTAAAAAAACAGACATCTTTTACTATAGTACCTTTAACTTTAGTCGCTCCTAAACCAATAATTGGGAAAAATACTTTACTTTTGCCTAGCAACAAATTAAGAACAGTAACTCTGGCTGGGAGTGGCAGCTCATACCTGTAATCCCAGCACTGCTGGAGGCTGAGACGGACGGATCACCTGAGGTCAGGAGTTCGAGACCAGCCTGGCCAACATGGTGAAACCCCGTCTCTACTAAAAATGCAAAAAAAAAAAAAGGCCATTCCAGCTACTCAGGAGGCTGAGGCACGGGAATCACTTGAAACCAGGAGGCAGAGGGTGCAGTGAGAAGATACCTGATCACCGTGGAATTAAACTAATCGAAACGATGAACAGAAAACCCCTACTTACTGGAAAAGAAGACACACACTTGTAACCAAGGTGCCAACCTGGCTAGTTAAGGCTAGTTATCACCTCGACAGAAGTATTACAGGAGCACAGCGGACCTCTCATTAACTGGAAGGTTTTCTGCTCACCCAGGGCCTCAGCTTTCAGAGCAGGAGCTCGTCATCTCCCCAGCTCTGGGGCCTGCCTCAGGCAGTGCATATGAAGTGCTTAGCACACAGCCTAGCAAACCCTGACCGGCAGAGCCACAGCACAGCGGACCCACCTGGCGCCCGACCGGAACTCCTTCATGATGGACTCCCGCTCTTTCTGGGGCATGTCTCCGTGCATTGAGGACACAGTGAAGTTGGCTTCTCTCATTTTTTCTGTCAGCCAGTCCACCTACAAATCCAATCAGCAGATGCTACTGCAAGCTCGTACACCAAACCAGAGATGTGCATTCGGGATTTTACCCCCATCATTTGCAGAACCAGTAATAATATTCACAAAGTAACTGCTCTTAAAACTCAGAATCATCCTAACTGGATGCACAAACTTTTTCCCAGAAAATGTTGGGGTGCACTCACAAAACCCTCTTACTTCATTTTCTCCACATAATGACTCTACGGGGGAGGGGGCCAGGTGTGCTCATTCTCATTTGAAATTTGAATTCCAATCTTGTGAGAATGTAGCCCAATTCCTTTCCTTTCTCAGGAAAGTGGCCGACAGTTCTCAGGTCTGCCTCCACATTATCATCACCTGGGGATCTAAAACTACTCAGGCCTGGGTTCCACCTTCAACGAAATCTGAATTTTTGTTTGTTTGTTTTTTGTTTTGTTTTGAGACGGAGTCTTGCTCTGCTGCCCAGGCTGGAGTGCAGTGGCCGGATCTCAGCTCACTGCAAGCTCCGCCTCCCGGGTTTACGCCATTCTCCTGCTTCAGCCTCCCGAGTAGCTGGGACTACAGGCACCCGCCACCTCGCCCGGCTAGTTTTTTTGTATTTTTTCAGTAGAGACGGGGTTTCACCATGTTCACCAGGATGGTCTTGATCTCCTGACCTCGTGATCTGCCCGTCTCGGCCCCCCAAAGTGCTGGGATTACAGGCTTGAGCCACCGCGCCCAGCCGAAATCTGAATCTTTAAGAATGGCTGGCATTGCTGTTCTGTAAATAAAGTTTTAATGGTCACAGCCATGTCTGACCGTTTGCATATTGTCTACGGCTGCTTTTGCAAGAGACCACATACCCTGAAAGCTTAAAATATGGACAAACTGGCCCTTTACTGAAAAATCTTGATTTAAGTCATTCAGAGACTCAATCTGCAATTCCCCTTCAAGCACATGGAGGCCGTGCAGTGCCTCTTACCTTTCTTTTGGTGTTGCAGAAGATGACTGCCTGAGTGATGGTCAGTGTGTCATAGAGGTCACACAGAGTGTCAAATTTCCACTCTTCCCTCTCCACTGCCACAAAAAATTGCTTGATGCCTTCCAGAGTCAATTCATCACTGAAGGACAAAGACAAATCCTGTTACATCCTCATTCTTCCAGCTAGGACTAGAGGGCGGGCCAAGCCAGGATGCAGGGAGACCCCGGTGGAGAAGGTCACACCGTGGTACCTGGTGTAGACCCAGCACCCCAGCCCTATCCTCCATCCTGTCAGCACTTCCGTCACACAGGTCTCCATTCTGTATCCTACTGAACATTTCACACTGTGCACCACGTGGAATATGATTCTAAACAAAACACTGGTAAGTAAATACCGTCATTTTTAAATTTACAATTATTGGTTCAAACCACAATGAGTATGATAAAAGATGGGTTTTTTTTGTTTTGTTTTGTTTTGTTTGAGACAGGGTCTTGCTCTGTTGCCCTGGCTGAAGTGCAGTGGCACGATCACTGCAGCCTCAGCCTCCTGGCCTCAAGCGATCCTCCCACCTCGGCCTCCTGAGTAGCTGGGACTACAGGCGTGTGCCACCCTGCCTGGCTAATCTTTTATTATTTGTAGAGATAGGGTCTCCCTATGTTGCCCAGCCTATTCGGTTTTTCAAAACAGGAATTTTTAAAAGAATTTGCATGCTTTAAATTCCTTTACACTCAGGCAGGAGGATAGCCTGAGGCCCAGATTTTGACACCAGCTTCAGCAACACAGCAACACCCTGGCTATAAAAAGTTTTTGAAATGATGACATAAAATCCTTTATAGATGGGGCCCAGTGTTTTAGTAAACTCGACTAGAAGGGCTCCTACCGTTTCACCAAGATGCGGATTGGGTCGGTCATGAACTTGTTGGTCATCTCCAGAATCTCGTGTGGCAGCGTGGCACTGATGAGAACTACCTGTGTGGCTGGAGGCAGGTACCTGTACACGTCATAGATCTGCTCTTTGAAACCTGGGACAGGGAGCAAGACAGGTAAGGGATGCTTAGGGCGGCACGCCCAGCGTTCCCACTGGGTGAGAGGCAGAGTGGGGATAAGGTATGGTTGACAGGAAATCTCACTTTTACAGAACCAGGCCACATCCATGCGCTCTCTCCGTCCCTACTCCCCGCCCCCCGGAGTGTTATCTGGTTGAGGGAATCTGGTTTTCCTCTGGTGCTTCTTCAATCTGAAGTGCTCTAGGGATCAAGAAACCCACCCCGAGAGTCCTAGACGCCAAATAAAAAGCAATAGAGAGGCTGGCCTGAGTCACCCACAATCTCAGATGCCTGCGGCACAGTCCCGACTCACTTCCACCTGCCACTATCCTGTGAGATTGGCATCCACTGTGCCCAGACCTGCCACATTTTAAAGAGAACCCAGACATCTTGTTACAGAAAATCTCCCAGTGAAAAATGCTGCCCACTTATTCACGTTATTTAACATGGCACAGGCGGAATCAACACAGGAGCCAGCACACACGCACCCTCTGCCAGGCCCGGGCAGATCTGGGCAAAGGAGAAAGGAGCCAGGAGCAGGCAGGGGCCCAGCCTCCTCACCACAGGGCCAGTTAATGAACTGGAGGTTCTGACTCCAGAAATCGTATGCGGCCAGAGAATCTGCATTTCTACAAGTCCCCGGGTGACAAGGATGCTCCCGGCCTGTGCCCCTCACTGTGAGGACCCCTGCCCTAAGTGCCAGAAGCACAAAGAGCCACCCACAACCCAGGGCTTCCTCAGCCACCACAGAAACTGAGTGTGGTCACCGAACCTTTAACCTCAATGAGGAGCAGGGGGTCCAATAAAGGGCCCTAGAAGGAGGAGGGGAGGGATGTGAGGTGCTCAGAGCGCAGGCCCCCAAAGAACTGCTGGAACCAGAGGCCCGAGATGTGGCTGAGAGGATGCCCACAGGCACCGCTGGTGAGTGCTGAGAACAAAGCACTTCCTCACCACCCACCTGATGCCCTTATGAAGACCCTGGGGGGCCTGCCACAGACCCTCACAGTGAATTTGAAGTGACACATCACCATGCATTTCCCAATCACTATTCTAAGAACAACTGCTATCACCTAGAGGTCCTCACTTCAGCAGAACACCTATGAAAATCCAAGAAAGCGTACATCCGAATCCTACCAATTTATCTTTGTGTGCGTGAGTGTGTGGGTGTGAGTGTGTGTGTGTGTGTGTTTGAGATAGAGTCTTGCTCTATTGCCCAGGCTGCAGTGCAGTGGGGCGATCTTGGCTCATTGCACCTCCACCTCCCGGGTTCCAGCAATTCTCCTGGCTCAGTCTTCCGGGTAGTTGGGATTATGGGCACACATTACCACCCACCACCACACCTGGCTTATTTTTGTATTTTTAATAGAGACGGAGTTTTGCCATGTTGGCCAGGCTGGTCTTGAACTCCTGACCTCAGGTGATCCTCCCACCTCGGCCTCCCAAAGTGCTGGGATTACAGGTGTGAGCCACTGTGCCCACCCTCCAATTTATCTTAAAGAATGAAAATAGCCTACACAACCAAGAAATATATTATGGAACATCCCTCCAACAGAATACCTTATTGCCATTAAACAGGCCACAGAATACTTATAGACAGATGTATTTTTTTTTTTTTTTTTTGAGACGGAGTCTCGCTCTGTCGCCCGGGCTGGAGTGCAGTGGCCGGATCTCAGCTCATTGCAAGTTCCGCCTCCCAGGTTTACGCCATTCTCCTGCCTCAGCCTCCCGAGTAGCTGGGACTACAGGTGCCCGCCACCTCGCCCGGCTAGCTTTTTGTATTTTTTAGTAGAGACGGGGTTTCACCGTGTTAGCCAGGATGGTCTCAAACTCCTGACCTCGTGATCCACCCATCTCGGCCTCCCAAAGTGCTGGGATGACAGGCTTGAGCCACCACGCCCGGCCCAGATGCATTTTTAAAAAGGCAGATTATCAAACCAAATACACGTGATTCCACGTCTATTAACTACAGCTATGTACAGAAAGTCTGGAAACATTGTTTTAGGAAAAACTCCCAAACTAGGTTTTTCCTCTGCTCTCACACCAACACAATCATCAACACAGGAGATGGCTTTTGTGAGTGACCGGGGTATGGGGCTTTTTCCTGCCCACCAAGCAGGAGACAGGAATGCAGTGCCCTCCAGTGAACTCTGCAACTCCCTACCCGGAGCTGGTGCATAGATGCATAGTGTATATATGTATATGTATCATAATACCACGCACGTATTTTGCAATATTTTTTAAGATAGGCTTGTTCTGCCACCCAGGATGGCACAATCACCGCTCATGGTGGCCTCCAACTCCTGGGCTGAAGTGATCCTCCCACCTCAGCCACCCAAGTACCTGGGACTGGCCCATGCCACCACACTCTGCTAATTTTTAATTTTTAATTTTTTAGTAGAGAGTACGTCTCTCCCTGTTGCCCCGACTGGTCCTGAACACCTGGTCTCAATGACACTCCCGTCTTGGCTTCCCAAGGTGTCTGGATTATAAGTGTGAGCTACCAAGCTCAGCCTTATTTTGTGATTTTTACTCATTTTTAATAACTACGTCTCCTGGCCGGGCGCGGTGGCTCAAGCCTGTAATCCCAGCACTTTGGGAGGCCGAGGCGGGCGGATCACAAGGTCAGGAGATCGAGACCATCCTGGCTAACACAGTGAAACCCCGTCTCCACTTAAAAAATACAAAAAATTAGCCGGGCGAGATGGCGGCGCCTGTAGTCCCAGCTACTCGGGAGGCTGAGGCAGGAGAATGGCGTGGACCTGGGAGGCGGAGCTTGCAGTGAGCTGAGATCCGGCCACTGCACTCCAGCCTGGGCGACAGAGCGAGACTCCGTCTCAAAAAAAAAAAAAAAAAAAAAAAAAAAAAAAAACTACGTCTCCTTAATAAATACGTATTTGCATATATAACAAAAGAACACGAAAGGCATTTGTAGGAAGTCGGGGCCCTGCTGGTGTTGCCCTCCACTGCTCCATAACCCCCATGGGCCATGTCCTTCCCGGAGCGGCACCACCTTCCCTCCTTGCTCCTTGAACTCGTTTCTCTAGCCACTCAGCTTGCAGTCTCACAGCTCTGCCTGGGTTTACTTCTGGGTCTTTAGCCCCGAGCCCAGGATTAAAGGCCTCGATGACAAAGTCACCGGCACCTGCACTCCGCTACTCCACAGCCGCTCTGGGCAGCCACTGCCCCAGTGGACCACGTGGTCCTGACTCTAGGCTGTCTGACAATGGACATCCTGACAGACGGCCTTGACCTTGGCCCATGAGTTTGTCTGTCTTGAATGGGCCTATGAGTTATGTCCACGTTTCTTCCAACTTTGATAAAAGCTCCTCCACCCTCAAGTCTGCTTCCCCTCGGCCGAGCCTTCTGTCAACCACACCACACGCTCCTTCTCCGTCCTCCCACCACATCAGGCCTCCACGGAGAAGCCTGGAGTTGGCTCTGAGCACTCAACAGAAACTGGTCTCACAGGATCCCTAGGAGGCTCTAGGACCCCCTTCCAGTGCTGACCCACCCACCCACCCCTGCCAGGCCCCTGGTGGCTGCTGACCCCGTGTCCTCCCTGGGCTCTGTCCCACCTCTCCATGAGACATACTCTGTGCTTCCTAGGTCCCCCCGCCCCAGTCTCCCAGCTGTCTGCTCTTCCACTTGGCCCACATGTTCCTGGGGTTCATGGACCCCATTACCTGGCTCTACCCAGGGGGCTGTCGACACGCAGCTGAGGCCAGACCCTTCCAAGCATGTGACAGACTAAGGGTGTACCAAGGCACCTAAAAGCTAAGATATGTCAAGTGTGAAGTAACTATGCCACCTGACTCCCAGATCCCCCCTCACCTGCCATCTACCCTACCACCCGTGTGCCAGCCTAGCGACACGCCTGGGACCCTCCTGAGTTAGGAAGGCTTCCCTGGGGGGTGGTGGGGGTGGCAGAGGGGCCAGCCACCAGCCCTCAACCTTCCCTCAAACCTTCCCTTCCTTCAATCCAACCCTTGCTTTGGATCCCCACTGCCACGTGGGTGAGGCTACCACCTCACCTGGATCAATGCCACTGCATAAAAACTGTGGGTCAAACAGGCCTTCTCACTGCAGCCCTGGATATGCAGCTCAGGGTTCATCTCTTGCACTTCCCTCCCACCCCATCCAGTTCAAGCCATGGTGAGCCACTTCCCTGAAGATGTGTGGCACACATCTTTAGCCACAACTACCCAGAAGGCTGAGGCAGGAGGATTGCTTGAGCCCAGGAGGCCAAAGCTATAGTGAGCCATGATCATGCCACTGTGCTCACTCCAGGCTGGGCAACAGAGCAAGACCCTGCCTCAAAAAATGAATAAATAAAATCAAGGTAGGAATTTCTGTTCATAATTGCCACCAAGGCACAGCTATGTTTCCACAATGAAAACACTACTCACATTCAGAACATTCACTGGCTGTTTCAATTTTACACTGTGAAAATTTAAGAACTAAGAATTACATCAGTAGAAAAGTCATTCTTGTTACTCATACCTTTATTCAACATTTCATCAGCTTCATCCAAAACCAACATTTTGATAGCACGTGTCCTTAAGCTTCTGCGACGAATCATATCTATGACATGAGATTTTGAAATAATTATGACAAATCATATCTGTAACATGAGATTTTGAAATAATCACACCTGAGGCTCCCAGGAAAGAGCTCATCATTCCAGCTGGTCTCAGTGTTCCAGAGACCTTCCCTCTACCTCCGGCAAGTGATCAGGTGCAAAAGTCTACCATGCAGCTCACCAAATTGAAAGCTGTCCTGTACCATTTAAGTGCGTCTTACAAATACTACTGGCAGTACCATTTTTAGTGACAAAAGTGCTTACCAAAAACACGCCCTGGAGTGCCCGCGACAACATGCTGTCCATAATCCAGTTTCCTGATGTCCTCCCCAACATTGGTGCCTCCAATGCAGGCATGGCACTGGACATTCATGTAGTCGCCAAGAGCGAGCAGCCCCTAAATCAAAGCACAGGTTCACATCCAGGGTGGGAGAGAGAAACATCCATGGTTTCCAAAAAGAAAGATTGTTTCTACTCCAAGATGAGGACCAATTATTATTTATGCCATTATTATCTTGAAAACACAAAACTCGCCTGCTCTTTTCTCTGACAAAATCAAGTTAATTTTGCTGGTTTCTTTTTTTTTCTTTTTTTTTTTGAGACGGAGTCTTGCTCTGTCGCCTAGGCTGGAGTGCAGTGGTGTGATCTCGGCTCACTGCAAGCTCCGCCTCCCAGGTTCACATCATTCTCCCACCTCAGCCTCCCGAGTAGCTGGGACTACAGGCGCCCACCAGCACACCTGGCTAATTTTGTTTTTTTTATTTTTAGTAGAGATGGGGTTTCACAGTGTTAGCCAGGATGGTCTCGATCTCCCGACCTCATGATCCGCCTGCCTCAGCCTCCCAAAGTGCTGGAATTATGGGTATGAGCCACGGCGACCGGCCTGCTGGTTTCTTATTACAAAAGTTATACCATTAACAGAAAACAACATATAAAATTCATAATCCCATCCACCAAAGAAACCAACATTAACATCTTAATATACATCTTTGTAAATATACATCTTTATATTATGTAAGTATAAAATGGGTACAATTAATTTTTTTTTGAGATGGAGTTTCACTGTTGTTGCCCAGGCTGGAGTACAATGGCGCAATCTCAGCTCACTGCAACTTCTGCCTCCCGGGTTCAAGTGACTCTCCTGCTCAGCCTCCCGAGTAGCTGGGATTACAGGCACCTGCCACCACCCCCAGCTAATTTTTTATATTTTTAGTAGAGACAGGGTTTCACCATGTTGACCAGGCTGGTCTCAAACTCCTGACCTCAGGTGATCCACCCACCTCGGTCTAATCTATTTTTATTAAAATTGATTTTTTTCGCTGAAAAATCTACATTTCTAAGGCTGTAAAAAACCACGGAGAGCACAGAAGCCAAAAATGACTTAATACAAACCGGCGATTTATGTAACGATTCATGGCAAAATGTAAATCAGGAAGAAAATTTTGAGGTATCAGAAAGCAGGATTGGATTAAATAAGTAAGTCAGTATTTCACAACTAAATCACAAAAGCAGTACTTGCAAATCGGACACCGCTGTCTTTAGCCATCTCACCTTCTGGATCTGCACAGCTAACTCTCTTGTGGGAGCCAAGATCAAAGCTTGAGTTTCACGAACCTGGTGAAATAATGTATCAGAAAATAGAGAATTCTCAGTATTATCAAGGTGGATTGTAGTAATTCACACTGAGCTCTATATGAGAAATAGTATCTCAATCATACTTTTCATCTCTTACAGAGGTTAGCAAATCTTAATGTCATTTAAATTGCAAATCCAGCAATAACTTAATGTGTCAGGATCCTCGTTTGCAGACAAGAACTTCCTCTAGTTAAATAGAGAATCATGACAGAATATTAGTGCAAATATTAGTGTACAACTAAGACTCTGTGTAAAAATTTGCTGAGTCAATACATACTAGAAAATTTTAAATTGTACTTTTTGAACACTGTAGTTACAGAAGAAAAAGCAGGTATTTCCTAGACTTACAGAAAGGTCTGTTTTAAGAATGGCAAATTACCTGAATATCCAAACACTGGAGGACTGAGATACTGAAGGTGGCTGTTTTGCCTGTGCCGGACTGAGACCTATTGAAGGCAACAAGAGCAGTGGGATTAAAGGGAGGACAGGCCACGCCACAGCGGCACTCCAAGGCCTGGGCTCCAGAGGCACTTCTGTACCTTCTTCCAAGAAGCCCCCATACCCAATAACATCTTAACTGCAAGGAGGCGGGACTCAGGCCCAGTGTCACAGCTTGTTGTGTCCATGATGAGAGTAGATATGGCTTCTGCATGGGGGGAAATGGAACCACAGACTCTGTCACTTCAAGAGGTGTTTCATAGGTGTCAGAAAAAGGAGGACTCCCCTTTATCTAAATACAACTCTTTTCCTTCTAGGATTTTGGACTAACACTCTCCTCCAAAGAAATTTTTGTGTAAATGAGTCTTTTTTGAAATTAGGCAAACGAGGAATAAAGCTATTAAAAGAGGATTTGTGGTGCTAGGAGATATGGCTATATACAGGTTTTCATTCATAGTTCCTAGCTCACAGCTCCCACAGCTCTTGTTACAGTCTTATTAAATTGATGGGTTTGTTAGGCCTCAGGAAACAATCTCTCTGACCTTCTGCTCTCCTTTTGCCTGCTCCACAGCAGGGCTCTCATCTTCCCTGCCTTTCAGATTTTAAGTCATAGAGACCCTCATTTCACGGCATGGTGGCTCAGGCCTGTATTCCAAACACTCTGGGACGCAGAGGCAGGACTGGTTGAAGCCAGGAATTCGAGACCAGCCTGGGCAATACAGGAAGAGACCCCATTTCTAAATAAAACAAAAAACTAATCAGGAATGGCGGCACATTCTGATAGTCCCAGCTACTTGAGAGGTTGAGTTGGGACGATTCCTTGGAGTTAGAGGCTGCAGTGAGCTATGACCGCACCACTGCATTCCCCCCGGGTGACGAAGTGAGGCCCCATATCTTAACACAAAAACTGTTGAGGCTGGGCACAGTGGCTCACGCCTGTAATCCCAAGGCTTTGGGAAGCCAAGGCAGGGAGACTGCCAGGAGTTTGAGAGCAGCCTGTGCAACACAGGGAAACCCTGTCTCTACAGAAAATAAAATACTTAAATGGTGATGTGTGCCTCTAGTCCTAGCTACCTGGGAGGCCGAGGCAGGAGAATCACTTGAGTCTGGGAGGTTGAGGCTGCTGTGAGCTGTAATCACACGACTGCACTCCAGCCTGGGAGACAGAGTAAGACCCTGTCTCAAAAAAAGTAAAAAATTTAAATTAAAAAAAAATTTTTTTAAAAAGCATTATGGTATTATCCTAGAAAAGCTCCTGCCCTATTCCCTGGGCGGGGGAAAGAATGCTGACCTCATGGAATTTTCCATAGAAACCCAAGAGGACTGAGTTCGAAGAGCTTCTGGATGGCTGAACACAGACAGTGGAACACAAGGAGGTTCTGGGAGGCTGCCCCCCCGCCCCCATAGCTGTGTCCTTTGCAATACCCTTTATAATAAACCACTAAATGTGTTTCCCTGAGTTCTTTGAGCTGCTGTTCCAGCAAATCAATCCAACCTAAAATGGGGATCGTGGAACCCCAACCTGAAGCTGCTTGGTCAGAAGTTCCAGACATCCAAACTTATAACTGATGCCTGAAAAGAGGGTAGTTGAGGGGACTGAGCCTTCAACCTGGGGGATATGGCCTGTCTCCAGGCAGATGGTATGAGCTGAACTGGAGGACACCCAGCTGGAAAACCCCCACACCACAAGTCTTCTTCTGTGCTGATGACTGTTGTGGTGGTGTGAGAGCAGAGGAAAAGCAGTCTGTTTTTCCGAAATTGTGTTATATACAACTCCACCTGCCAGCAAACCACTAAGCAAAGCTGGCTAAGAAAATGAAAGCCTTGGCCGGGCACAGTAACTCACGCCTGTAATCCAAGCACTTTAGGAGGCCAAGGAGGGTGGATCACCTGAGGTCAGGAGTTTGAGACCGGCCTGACCAACATGATGAAACCCCATCTCTACTGAAAATACAAAAACTAGCCGGGCGTGGTGGCAGGCGCCTGTAATCCCAGTTACTTGGGAGGCTGAGGCAGGAGAATCGCTTGAAACCGAGAGGCAAAGGTTGCAGTGAGCCGAGATGGCGCCACTGCGCTCCAGCCTGGGTGACACAGCGAGACTCCGTCTCAAAAAGAAAATGAAAGCTTTCTATAGTAGAGAACAGAAATTTAAAAATTATTAAACCCTGTGGCTAAAGTCAGGGCAAGTGTTGGTACTGAGTGTGTAGCAGCTGAGGGAAACAGTCATCCCAGAGCATCTAACTGCACTGCGCTGCCCAAATTTGCATCCAGCCCTGCGCCGCACCCCAGGACAACTTACTGCGCGATGACATCTCTCCCTTTGATGATCTGCTTGATTGCTCGTTGCTGGATTGCTGATGGTTTTTCAAAACCTGCAAATAAAAACAAAAAAACAGCTCTCACTACAATGACAGCACAGAAACCCTGTACCGTGAGCTCCTCAGGGGCAGACATGGTTTGCTTTTCGAACCTGTCCTCCAGCCTAACCCAGTGTTCAACACAGCAAGCTCTCAAAACCCAGGGGCTCAATGAATTGGACTAAGGGGATTTCTAAACTAACATGGGATATTATTTGTAAAGACAAATCTCTATTTTTAAAAAACCACCAAATTGTAGAATACAGAGACACCAGTTTTGGTTAAAAAATAATAATAATCTTCTGGGTGTGCAGCATCTGGAAGTATAAGTGCCAAAATGTTCGTGGCAGTTACTGCAGTAGGGGGGTTAAAAGAAGCTAACTTTTTACTCTAATTACTTCCTTAGGTTTGACTGGATTACAAACAACCTATACTACTTTTTAAATAAATTTTAAAAAAAACCAGGAAAGTCACTGTAGCCATTCTTCTCTCCTGCTAGCTAGCATTAAGTCTGTGTGTTGCTGACAGGTCTACAACTCTATTTAACCTGCTTGGGTCACAATGTGGGGTGTCCTATGCTGTTCTGCTGTCTAGATGCAGCTCACTAACTACCATACCATCTCTCCTGCAAAGCAACTACTACACCAAAGGGGGAGGCTATTTTCAAGAAGAACCATGTGTTTTTCAAGTAAGTAAATAAAACTTTATGTACAAAACTCTATTTCAATTATTTTTTGGTCGTCTCTTAATGTAGCTCTGCTCATTTCTGGGGCATAGCGAAAAATGAGAAACAAAAGAAAACGTAGCACAATTTCCCATCTTAACACAAAAGCAAATATAGCAGATGATTTAAACTCTTCATGAAGAACAAGCACATAGATGGGAAACTAACAACGTCTTAGGGCAGGGACCGCCTGAGTGCCAGGAAACCAGGTGGGGCTGTCAGCCTCACTGGAAGGCTGGCTGAAATGCTTTCTCACCACCCATCCTCAGCAACTTCACTTCACTTTGTCCAAACTGTTGTGGCACCAAGAATTACAGGATAAGACCAGGTGGGGTGGTTCACACCTGTAATCCCATCACTTTGGGAGGCTGAGGCTGGCAGATCGCTGAGGTCAGAGTTCAAGACCAGCCTGGGCAAGATGGCAAAATCCCATCCCTACTAAAAATACAAAAACTAGTAGGGCATGGTGGTCGGCTACTTGGGAGGCTGAGGCAAAGGAATCGCTTGAGCCCCAGAGGCAGAAGTTGCAGTGAGCCGAGATCATGCCACTACAGTCCAGCTTTGGTGACAGAGCAGGACTGTCAGAAAGAAAGAAAAGAGAACTACAGGATAAAAAATGTCCCTGTCCCAAGCATTAAACACAGGCCATTTACCCCAGACGCTGGTCATTCCCATCTATGTGCCCAACCCAACCTCTTCTCCAGGCTCTCTCTCAACTTCCACAGATCTTTCAAACATACCAAGAGACAGCTCCTGATTCTGACTCTCTGGAGTGCTGCCTACCTAGCCAAATGTTTGCAGCATCAACCACCAGTTACTCAAAACACTCTAACGCTCCTTCTTCTGTCACTCACATTCAATCCATCAGCCAATGCTGTCAGTTCCCTGGTACTCCATCTCCAAGACAGCACAATCCTCTCTTCCCTGAACTGGAGCAAAAGCTCCCAACTCTTCTGTCTCCTCTCCTGCCCTGCCTCACCTCACCTGAAATTCACAGACACCCAGAACAATCTTTAAAGCTGTAAATGTGATCGTGTCACATAGCTACTTACGACATTCCAGTGGCTTCCCACTAGATTTCCAAATGAAATTCAAATTATTCGTCACCCTATACGTCTTTGCTAGATCTGGCCCCTGACTAGCTCTCCAAAATCCCACCACAGGGGACTTCTTTCAGTTCCGGGAATGCAGCTGGCTAAGGGCTGCAAGGCCCTGGCACCAGCTGTTCCTTCTGTCCCAACTGCTCTTCCCTCCTCTCCTAAAAGTCTCCTTCATCCACACCTCTGCTCAAATGGCACCCCTCCTGTGAACCCCCTTACCTCTCTGCTTCACTAATTCTCTCCTCCTTCCTAGTCCCACTCTATTCAATTACCTAGCTTCGGGTTCTTCCTAGCAACAACCACTGCCGGGGCAACCTGACCGTATGCTGTCCCCCCAAAGGAAATTCAAAACCCGTAAAGGCGCAAACCCATCTGGTTTACCGCCAAAACCCCAGTACGTAGAAAAGTTAGTAGGTACAAAACAGTTATCTGCTGAATGAACGACTCCGAGGTGCCTCGAAGCCGCTGCAGGCCCCGACGGACCCAGCGCCGAGCTCTGCACAGGGGACACACACCGAACGCGCCGACACAGCCAGGCGTGAGGGCAGGGGTGGGGTGGGGGTCGCACGTCACTGGCCCCCGAGCCTCGACCCTGACCACGACCTCCGGAGCGCAGGGCCGGCCCGGGAGTCACCGGTCGGGCCCTCAGCCCCCGGCTCGCCGCCGGCTAGCCCCCGCGGCCCGCGCCCACTCACCGTAAGCGTAGATGCCCCGCAGGAGGTCCTCCCGCAGGCCCATGGTGTCGAACGTGGGGGTCACATCCACCTCCTCGCTGGTCTCGAATTCCACTTTGGTCATGTCTTCCTCTTTGAGCAGACGCTTTCGCGCCGAGCCCGAGGTCGCCATCGTGGCCGTGGTCGCCATGATTTTGAGTCCGCGGAAGAGCACAGCGCGCGCCGCCGCGTAAAGCACCACCCAACTCCTCTCGCTGCCGCTGCCGAGAACTGACGCCTTAGCGTGAGAAAGCGCGAGACGTGCGTACGTGCGTATGTGCGTGCGTACGTGCGCGCGAGGCGGCCACGCCTCTGGGGCGGGGCACTCTTCGTCACTTGAAAGGGAACTGGGCGTTTGCCGCAGGGAAAAGTAAGGTGTTTCTGCTCTCGCGCCATATGCAGTTCCCGCGGGATCTCGTTGAGGGCGGGGCACCCGGTTCCTTATAAAAGGTACGGAAAGGGGGTGGATTTCCGGAGTTGGTGGCGTTTCCTGGCGGCTGCGGGTATCGGGAGACTGGGACGCTGAGGCTCTTTGAGCGGCGTGCGGCCCTGAATTCCCTGGCAACAGGCTGGGGGCCGCGAGGGGCCTCCAGTCCGGGTGGCGTCGCTACAACAGCCCCGCCTCGAATGAAAAGGACGAACACGGGTCCTCTCTCGGGCCTGCAGTGGGTGGACTGCGTCGCGGATCCGTAGTGGGGGCGCCCAGCTCGCCGGGGAGATTCGGGTGGAAACCCTCACGGCCGCCGGTGGTGGGCCCCGGCGCGGCGCTGGGCTCGGGCGGGTCTGCGCTGGGGAGGGCCAGGGCCTCTAACGCCGGTGTCCTTCTTTGGGGACGCGCCTGTGTGTGTCTTCGCCGTTTGCCTGGTCAGTTGGAGACAGGGTCTCTCCTTGTCGCCCAGGCTGGAGTGCAACGGTGGGATCAGGGCTCACTGTAGCCTCCGCCTCAGCCTCTGGAGTAGCTGGGACCTCAGGCGCGCGCCACCACGTCCGGCTGATTTTTAAAAATTTTTTGTAGAGACGGTGTTGGGGGAGGGGTGGGGGTTAGGGTTGTCCAAGCTGGTCTTGAACTCCTGAGCCTCAGGTGATCCGCCCGCCTTGGCCTCCCAAGGTGCTGGGATTACAGACATGAGCCACTGTGCCCGGCAAGCAGCTGTTATAAAGTAAAATACATGCAGAGCCTGCAATTTACTCTTAATGAAAGCCTCCTGTCTAGACGGTGCTAATAATGCGTGTCCTGCAGCAAAGATAACCCAGATGGGATCATTTAGTTGCCCAGCAGAACGGTAACCAGTTGCACATCTTAACCTGCTTTTAGTTTGTTCATTTGTTTTGAGACAGAGTCTGGCTCTGTCGCCCAGGCTGGAGTGCTATGGCGCGATCTGCATTCACTGCAGCCTCCACCTCCCAAGCCCAGGCGATCCTCCCGCCTCAGCCTCCAGAGTACCTGGGACCGCAGGTGCCGCTACTACGCACAGTCCCTAACCACTTTCTTATCTGACACTTGAAGTGCTTCTACATACCCAGCTCCTCTAATGCACTTTGAAGCAGCTCCATCATCTTTGAAGGGCAGTTCACGCTGTTGAGAATCATGTTTTTAAATGTGGGAAAAGTAGGCCGGGCGCGGTGGCTCAAGCCTGTAATCCCAGCACTTTGGGAGGCCGAGACGGGCGGATCACGAGGTCAGGAGATCGAGACCATCCTGGCTAACATGGTGAAACCCCGTCTCTACTAAAAATACAAAAAACTAGCCGGGCGAGGTGGCGGGCGCCTGTAGTCCCAGCTACTCGGGAGGCTGAGGCAGGAGAATGGCGTGAACCCGGGAGGCGGAGCTTGCAGTGAGCCGAGATCCGGCCACTGCACTCCAGCCTGGGCGACAGAGCGAGACTCCGCCTCAAAAAAAAAAAAAAAAAAAAAAAAAAAAAAAAAAAAAAAATGTGGGAAAAGTAAAAATTTCCATGAGCACCAGCTCTGTCATTTTTTTTTTTTCTGGATGGAGTCTTGCTCTGTCACCCAGGCTGGAGTGCAGCTCGTGACCTCGGCTCACTGCAAGCTCCACCCCCCAGGTTCGTGCCATTCTTCTGCCTCAGCCTCCCGAGTAACTGGGACTACAGGCACGCGCCACTACACCCGGCTAATTTTTGTATTTTTAGTAGAGATGGAGTTTCCCCATGTTGGTCAGGCTGGTCTTGAACTCCTGACCTCATAATCTGCCCACCTCGGCCTCCTAAAGTGCTGGGATTACAGGCGTGAGTCCGGCCCTGTCATTGTGGTCACAAATCTGGCTTGCATGGCTAGGCACATCTTTAATCCACGGCTTCTTTCCAGGAGTGCTTGAAAGCTCTCCTTTTATGAAGGTTAATTTTAGTTAAAACCAGAACATCCTGGCCAGGCCCGGTGGCTCACACCTGTAATCCCAGCACTTTGGGAGGCGGAGGCAGGCGGATCACGAGTTTAGGAGTTCGAGACCAGCCTGGCCAAAATGGTGAAACCCCATTTCTACTAAAAAAAAAAAAGTACAAAACTTGGCTGGCCGTGGTGGCGGATGCTGGTAGTCCCGGCTACTCTGGAGGCCGAGGCAGGAGAATCTCCTGAACTCCGGAGGTGGAAGTTGCAGTGAGCCGAGATTGTGCCACTGCACTCCAGCCTGCGTGACGGAGACTCCATCTCAAAAAACAAAAAAACAGAGCATCCTTTTATCAAGAAATTGGTGGACTGCAGTATTTCAAGGGTGAACAAGTAAATGCAGCCTTCTCCAAGAGCAAATCTCATTCTGGCACCAGAATTTATCCATGACAGATAATTGACCCGAGAAACATTCTTTGTAAGGTTGCTGGTGTCACGTAACCAAAATATTAACTATCGTACGCTCTGATACCTTCCTCACTCTACAAAGGATCGTTCAGTGCCTCACACTGTTTGCCAGGCTGTGCTCTAGGGCTTTGTTGTAAAATACACACAGACTTCAATGACTTAGTGTAGGAGAAGAATGTAAAATACCTTGTTGACTGAAGAAATACAGGTAAGCTTTTAAAGAATTAGTTTTGGCCGGGCGCGGTGGCTCAAGCCTGTAATCCCAGCACTTTGGGAGGCCGAGACTGGCGGATCACGAGGTCAGGAGATCGAGACCATCCTGGCTAACACGGTGAAACCCCGTCTCTACTAAAAAATACAAAAAAAAAACTAGCCAGGCGATGTGGCGGGCGCCTGTAGTCCCAGCTACTCAGGAGGCTTAGGCAGGAGAATGGCCTAAACCCAGGAGGCGGAGCTTGCAGTGAGCTGAGATCTGGCCACTGCACTCCAGCCTGGGCGGCAGAGCGAGACTCTGTCTCAAAAAAAAAAAAAAAAAAAATTAGTTTTATTCAGAAGCCTTACTGAGGACCCTACACCCCGGCCCCAGCCCAGGAGCTCAAGCGATCACTCCTACCTCCGCCTCTCAAAGTGCTGGAATCACAGGTGTGAGCTACCAGGCCTCACCTTGTTCAAAGTTTTGAAATCTAATCCACAAACTGCTTAGGTTTGTTTTCCTTCACCTTTTTGTGACTAGATGATCTAACGTTTTACACCGTTTTGCTGGAAATGTTTATGCCAGATGTCTGAATACACATCTGAAAGGTCTCTAACTTCTGGGGAGCAATAGCTTTTTAGCCCGGAGTCTATGAAAATGATGAGAGCTGGTGAGGTTTGGTGCAGTCTCTGGGTGAACGATGCTTTCTAGGGAAACAGTGGGGCATAAGACAGACATGGGGTCTCCTGCTTTGAGATGAATCGGCTGAGAGGGACCCATCCCCAACACACAAACATTGCAGGACATGAGGTGCTGAAGATGGGGCTGCTGGCCCAGAGCTTAATGGGTCTGTCCACCTTTGTGACCAAGAAGCCTCTTCCTTAGACGCTGAGGGGCCCTGGGATTATGAGGGTAAATCCACTTCTTAGAGTAGGAATCTCCAAACCCCAGGCCACGGACCAGTATCGGCACCTGTCTGGCCTGTTAGGAACCAGGCCGTGCGGCAGGAGGCGAACAAGGAAGCTAAGCTGAGCTCTGCCTCCTGTCAGCGGCAGCATTGGATTATCAGAGGAGCGTGAACCCTATTGTGAACTGCGCATTCGAGGGGTATAGGTTGTGCACTCTTCATGGGAATCCAATGCCTGACAATGTGAGGTGGAATAGTTTCATCCCGAAACCACTACCCCATCCATCTCCGGAGGAATTTTTTTCCACCACCTGTGAAAAAGTTATTGACATGGTTAGACTTTGTGTCCCCACCCGGCTCTCATCTCGAACTGTAATCCCATAATCCCTATAGCGCCCACGTGTGGAGGGAGAAGCCAGGTGGAGTGATTGAGTCACGGGGACGGGCTCCCCATGCTGTTGTCTTGATTGATCTTTTGAGATCTTACGGTTTTATAAGGGGCTCTTCCCCCTCTGCTCGGCGCTTCTCCTTCCTGCCACCTTGCGAAGAAGGTGCCTTACTTCTCCTTCCCCTCCTGCCATGATTGTAAGTTCCCTGAGGCCTCCCCAGCCATGCTGAACTGTCAAACCTCGTTCCTTTATAAATTACCCAGTCTCAGGCAGTTCTTTGTAGCACTATGAAAATGGACTAATACATTTGTCTTCCACAAAACCTGTCCCTGTTGCCAAAAAGGCTTTAGAAAACGCAGAGTGGGAAGGCGGTGAATCGACGGGAGGAGACTCTTATTTTTGTCATGCAGGAGAGCAACAAGAGCTCCTCTCAGGAGAAGAGGTTTTTGCTGTGAAATATGGTGCGTGCTTTTCCATGGCCTACGTGGTGCTCAGCAGATGCCCTAGCATCAACAGGACCCCAGGCCCCTCGTTCTGTTTATCACTGGTAGGCAGTTAGGATCGCGTCAGCCGTGTCTTGAGAACATGACTTGTGAGTCATCCACCCAATTTGTTAAAGCGTCGACTCTGTGTAGCTCTGTTGTGCTGTGCATAACATCTACTTAAAAAATGAGAGCTGACAGCCCAGCTTAGCTTTCTGTCCACAAGTCCCCTGCTTAAACTTCTGGATAAGTTTCCATTCCTATGGGAAACCTTCAGTATCTCCGTAAGTAGAAAATGCAGACAGATATCTTGTCTCTTTTACTGATGGAGACATTAAGGCCCAGTGTGATAAGTTCAAGTGCCCTACAAGGAAAGGCACAAGCAGGCCAGGCTCTGAGTTCCCTAAACAGTGGCTATAGTGCCTGCCCTTTGTCCCTGGCCCCCATGGTGTCTAGGAAAAGAGGCTCCCAGTCACGAGGTAGACAGACCCCTAGGCCTGGTCTCAGCATCCTCGCTGTCACCAGCATCTCTCTTCCCACACGGTTTCCACCCTGGAGAGGGAGACTACCCACCCCATTAAATGTGGCTGCTAGGGTCATGTCTGTTTCACCCCTACTGTTTCCCTAATGCTCAGTAGGTGTTCAATAAATAGTTGTTGGCTTACTCAATGTGTGGACCTCTGGGGCAAGAGGGAAGGAGGGACACAATGCAGTCCCAGCTGGCCAGGAGCGCTGTGAGCTCAGGAGGTTGCTGTGGGGGAGATGGTGAGATAAGAATTTGGCAGGGCTTGTTTCACAAGATATAGGTCACAAAGAACCGCTGATAAAACAGGATGTGGTAAAGAAACCTCCGAACCCCACCAAAAGCAGGATGGTGATGAAAGCAGCCTCCGCCTGTCCTCACTGGGCCTTATATGCTAATTCTAATGCATTAGCTGCCGAAAGACACTGCCACCAGTCATGACAGTCTCCAGATGCCATGGCCACCTCTGAAAGTTACCCTGTGTGGTCTGAAACAGGGAGAAACCCTCAGTTCCAGGAATTGCCCACCCCTTTCCTGGAAAACTCATGAACAGTCCACCCCTTTTTAGCATATGATTAAGAAATTACCATAAAAGCCAACCAGCACCCCTCAGGGCTGCTCTGCCTATAGAGTAGTCAGCTTTTACTCCTTTACTTCCTTCATAAACCTGCTTTCACTTCATTCTGTTGGCTTACTTTTGAATTCCTTCCCACGGGAAGCCAGGAACCCACATGGTCTCACAGACTGAGTCCCACTTCGGGGGTTTGCCCTGTGACAATGGGAACAGCCCAGTGGTCTGTACCCCTCCAGACCTGACCTGTCACTTTTCCTCTACCTTCATTGGCTCCGGGAATCAGGTAGAAAAGGGCGAGGTGGCTCATCTTGCCCAGGAGGCTTGGGGGCAGTGCTGCTGGGCTGAGCTGGGTTCCTGTAACTCATCACTGCAGGAGTTAATGTCCTGGATAGAAGTGACCTCGATCTGATCCAAGGGGCCATCCACTAGGAGTGGCTTCCTGCCAGGAGTCTCCACCCATCCCTAGGTATTAAAGGTGAACACTGCTCCTTTCTAGGCACAGCACGGCCTAAACCCAACTGGCTGGGGCAAGGCACCTTGCTGAGTGCTGCCTGGACTCACCTCACTGCTGTCTTGACTCTGGGACCTGCACTGGCTGGGCAGAGTCTAGCACATGTGCAGGGTTAACAGAAAAACCAAACTCTGTAAAAATGTTTTCAGGAGGATTATTCTCAACCAATAGAAGTGACTGTGGCCTGGAAAAACACAAACCCAAAAAGCCTTGAGTAAGTGGTCACAAGGTATCCAGGTAACAGTTTCTGTCAGCCTCTGAGCCCAAGCTAAGCCATCATATCCCCAGTGACCTACACGTAGACATCCAGATGGCCTGAAGCAAGTGAAGATCCACAAAATAAGTGAAAATAGTCTTAACTGATGACATTCCACCTTTGTGATTTCTTTCTGCCCCACCCTAACTGATCAATGTACTTTGTATTCTCCCCAACCCTAAAGAAGGTTCTTTATAATCTCCCCCACCCTTAAGAAGGTTCTTTGTAATTCTCCCCACCCTTCCAAATGTACTTTGTGAGATCCACCCCCTGCCCCCAAAAACATTGCTGCTAACTCCACCGCCTATTCCAAAACCTGTAAGAACTAACGATAATCCCACCACCCTTTGCTGACTGTCTTTTTGGACTCAGCCTGCCTGCACCCAGGTGAAATAAACAGCTCACACAAAGCCTGTTTGGTGATCTCTTCACACGGACGCATGAGGTAGTTCCCTTTCTTTTTTTTTTTTTTTTTGAGATGGAGTTTCACTCTTGTTGCCCAGGCTGGAGTGCAGTGGCACAATCTCAGCTCACTGCAACCTCTGCTTCCCAGGTTCGAGTGATTCTCCTGCCTCAGCCTCCCAAGTAGCTGGGATTACAGGTGTGCACTACCACACCTGGCTAATTTTTTTGTGTTTAGTAGAGATGAGGTTTTACCATGTTGGTCAGGCTGGTCTCAAACTTCTGACCCCAGGTGATCCACCCGCCTCGGCCTCCCAAAGTGCTGGGATTACAGACATGAGCCACTGTGCCTGGCCAGTAACAGTTTACATTTATACATTTTAGGTAAATAGGAGTTACAGGCGAAGACATAAGTCAGTACGTGGAAGGTATACGTTTGGTTCAGCCTGAAAGGCTGGACGTCTCAGAGCAGGGGCTTACAAGTCATAGGTGGGTTTAGGGATTCTTTAGTTGCCATTTGAGAGAGTTAAGCTATTATTTGTATTATGTTTTGGGGCAGTCAAAAAGAGTTAAGCTATTGTCTAAAGACCTGAAGTAAGTAGAAAGGAATGCTTGAGTTAAGGCACTTGTGGGGGTGAAGGCCCTTGTTATGTAAATGAAAGCCTCATAGGTTTCTAGCAGCCCTCGGAGAAAATGGATGGCAAATGTCTCTTTTCAGACTTTAAAGGTGTCAAGCTGTCAGCAGATCTCTCCTAGATCCAGGCAAGGCCTAGAAAGGGAACCAGCGCCTGGATGTGTTAATGGATGTTCTCTACAGATGCAAATTAATTTCCCCCACAAAAGACAGCTTTTTTTTTTTTTTTTTTTTTTTTTTTTTTTCAGGCGGAGTCTCGTTCTGTCGCCCAGGCTGGGGTGCAGTGGCCAGATCTCAGCTCACTGCAAGCTCCGCCTCCTGGGTTCATGCCATTCTCCTGCCTTAGCCTCCGGAGTGGCTGGGACTACAGGCACCTGCCACCATGCCTAGCTAGTTTTTTTGTATTTTTAGTAGAGACGGGGTTTCACCATGTTAGCCAGGATGGTCTCAATCTCCTGACCTTGTGATCTGCCTGCCTTGGCCTCCTAAAGTGCTGGGATTACAGGCGTGAGCCACTGCACCCAGCCAAAAGACAACTTTGCAGGGCCATAACAAAGTATGTCAAAGAACGGGAGGCTGAGGCAGGAGAATGGCATAAACCCGGGAGGCGGAGCTTGCAGTGAGCTGAGATCCGGCCACTGCACTCCAGCCTGGGCGACAGAGCGAGACTCCGTCTCAAAAAAAAAAAAAAAAAAAAAAAAAAAAAAAAAAAAAAAGTATGTCAAAGAAATACATTTCATGATAAAATATTTTGATTTCCATTCTGTCATGTGTGCTCATCCAGAACCAGGTTGGAAAAGGAAGCCACATTGTACCAGGTCAATTAAAAAAAAAAAAAAGGCTTGACAAGGGTTTATGGTTAGTAGGGTGTCAATCAGCCTTTGCCTGCCATGACCATAGATCTTGTTTATAATTAGGTATCTTATTGCCACAAAGAGTCTGTTTGATCAATCTTATCTCTATTTTAATCTAAAAGAAAAACTTCAGCCTGTTGTGGGAAGTCAGGGACCCCGAACGGAGGGACCAGCTGAAGCCATGGCAGAAGAACATACATTGTAAACATTTCATGGACATTTATAATTTCTTACGCCTGTCGTTACTGCAGTCTCTGAACATAAATTATGAAGATTTCATGGACATTTATCACTTCCCCAATCAATACTCTTGTGATTTCCTATGCCTGTCTTTAATCTCTTAATCCCATCATCTTCATAAACTGAGGATGTATGTTGCCTCAGGATTCTGTGGTGATTGCGTTAACTGCACAAATTGTTCATAAAGCATGTGTGTTTAAACAATATGAAATCTGGGCACCTTGAAAAAAGAACAGGGTAACAGGGATGTTCAGGGAACAAGGGAGATAACCATTAGGTCTGGCTGCCTGAGAGCTTTGCAGAATAGAGCCATATTTCTCTTCTTTCAAAAGCAAATAGGAGAAATATCGCTGAATTCTTTTTCTCAGCAGGGAACAGCCCTGAGAAAGAGAATGCATTCCTAGGGGTAGGTCTCTAAAATGGCCACTCTGGCAATGTTTGTCTTTTGTGGTTGCAGATAAGGGATGAAAGAAGCCCCGGTCTCCCGTAGCGCTCCCAGGCCTGTTAGGATCAGGAAATTCCTGCCTAATAAATTTTGGTCAGACCAGTTGTGTGCTCTCAAACCCTGTCTCCTGATAAGATGTTATCAATGACAATGCGTGCCCAGTGGGACATGAAACTTCGTTAGCATTTTTAATTTTGCTCCAGTCCTGTGATCTTGCTGTGCCTCCATTTGGCTTGTGATATTTTATTACCTTGTGAAGCATGTGATCTCTGTGACCCACACCTATCTGTACACTCCCTCCCCTTTTGAAAATCACTATTGCAAACTTGCTGGTTTTGCAGCTTGGGGGGGCGTCATGGAACCTGCCGACATGTGATGTCTCCCCCAGATACCCAGCTTTAAAATTTCTCTCTTTTGTAGTCTTTCCCTTTATTTCTCAGACCGGCCGACACTTAGGGAAATAGAAAAGAACCTACATGAATTAACATTGAATTATTGGGGGTGGGTTCCCCCGATATCAGCTGAATTAAATTTAAAGGAGTGTAATTGAGTAATGAATGCTTTGTGAATTGGGCAGCACCCAGAATCAGCAGATTCAGAGAGACTGCAGGTGGTGCCCCATGGTCAGAACAAATTTATACACAGAAAAAGTAAAGTGACATACAGAAATCAGAAGTGTTAGAAACAAATTTTCGGTGTCGCAAAGTGAAACAAGTACTCAGGCAAAAGTTTTCTCAGCAAGGCAATTTACGTCTATAGAAGGGTGTTTCCTGCATACAAGGCAGAGGCAAAGGAAAGCATGGAAAACAAAGGAGAGCAGGAGGTTTTTATCTCTAATACAGGCCCTGTTCCTGTGTCCTCCCCCTGCAGGCTGGGGTCGGACTGCACAATCTAGGCTAATTCCAATTGGCTACTGTTGACATAATCAAAGGAGGCGACATTGGGCATTTGACAGGAAGGACAGGTATGATTAGATCCTGGGATGTTTGGGCACAGCAGAGAGAGGGAGAGCTGATAGATGAATGTGTACGATTACCTTTTAGAGTAGAACAAAGAACCAGGAACCAAAACCCTTTGAAGATGAACTATTTGTTCTTAATAACCGAAGTGAGGTACAGAAACAGCTGGATTGGTTACAGGTTGGTGTTTGCCTTGTTTGAACACTCAGCAGTGTGTGAGTGGTTGAAGTTCAGCTGCTGGGATTGGCCAAGACTCAGCTATTGTTGCAGGCACATACTCCTAAGTTAGGTTTTCAGTCTTGTCTACCAAGTTAGGTTGCAGTTCGTCCACGAGGACTCAAATATATTAGAAGCATGGAGTCCTTCTCAGGCCATATTTGGTTTGCTTTAACAAACCTCAATGCTGATCAGTTGTGCCTGAACTCCAAAGGGAAGAGGCATAACGAGGCATGTCTGACCTCCCTTCCCATCATGGCTGGGAATTGTTTTACAGGTTTCTCTGGAGTCTGTTTGGCCAAGAGGGGGTCCATTCAGTTGGTTGGGGGTCTTGGGGTTTTATTTTTAGTTTGCAACAGGCATCATTCTTACTGCTGGATGGGTTTAGAGAATGCACCTGCCCTCACAGTTTCTGTTGCAGAAGAGGACAAGACCAAAAACACAAACCAATAAGATAATTGTAGGTTTGATAATTGCTGGGATGTAAATAAAATAACACAAAGTGGAAGAGAATTAATGGGTTGCTGATTTACATGAGTGGCTGGAGGTAGGTGTCACCTAAGTTGAGAGGAAGTGGTCACAGTGACACGCAGGGGTGGAGTGTTCCAAGAAAAGGGGATGGTTGAAAACACTAGAATAGTCATCAGTCTTTTTCCATTCCCGTAGCCCACACCATAAGAATAAGGTGTGATGAAACCCAAAGGGAGGGATCAAAACCACCTTTGCAAAAGATTAACATTGAGAAAATTATGCCAGTGGAAAAGATAGCATCTAACCAGCCCCCATCTTTCCTTTAACCTCCAAACTGCCCTTAAGTCATTCCTCGACTTGGGCCAAGTTGACTTTAAGAGACAGTGAGTTTAAAGGATAATAGCCTTTAGTTTAGTAAGCTAAAACCAAGCCTTTGTAAAGCTCATGAAAGACCACCAAGTTAGGAAGATGAAAGGAGCGTAAATTCTGCTAAGGTATAGATGTAAACAATTACCAGCCATTATTCCCGTGGTCACAAGATTTGCAACTTCCCCAATTACTCCTTCAGATAATTAGACTCTTGTAGACCCTAATGTTGGTCTTTTGAGAAGGCTTTTCTGGTTTTTTGCATTTCTCATGACCGATGGCCCCACCCAGACCCACTGACCTTCCTGTGGCCCCACCAAGGAGCTGACTGAACACACACACACAAGAACCATGTTCCACCCTTCAGGATTCTGCTCCCACCAGTCAGCAACACTCATTCCCTAGCTAACCCCTCCCCACAAGACTATCTTTGAAAACCTTAGCGTCCAAGTTTTGGGGGAAGGCTAATTTGAATAATAATAAAATTCCAGCCTCCCATTAGCCAGCTCTATGTGTATAAAACACTTTCTCTGTTACAATTCCCCTGTCTTAATGAATTGGATCTGTTTCTGCAGTGGGCAAGTGGAGCCCATTGGGTAAATACACAGTGAGTGCAAAGACAGGCAGGATACTGGCACAATTGAGGGACAGAAGACAGGGAGCTTGTCGCATAGTGAAGGTGGGCAAGGAGTGTGCGATGGGAGGAGAGGTGCGTGGGGCCAGATCATAAAGAGTCTCAGAGACTATTGTTGGGGCCGTAGCCCCCGGCGGCCCTCTAGAGGTTTGCTGAAAATCACTGACATGAGGCAGATTGATTAATAGGAGAAAAGGCATGCAAACTTATATAATGTGTATACACAGGAGGCTTCAGAGTGAAGATCCAACCCCTCAATGAGTTAAGAGAAGCTTGTATGCCATCTTGAAGTTACAGAAAGAAGCAGGGCTTGGATCCTGGTAAAACAGGTTATGGAAGGGATGAGAAGAGGAATTCCGCTGACATTCTATTGAGGGGCAATAAATGATTACTAGGGAGAATGACCGGATCAGGGAACAGAAATCTACTTGTAAATAGTTCTCTTTGTTGTTTCTCTCTCTCTCTCTCTCTCTCTCTTTTTTTTTTTTTTTTTTTTTTTTTTTGAGACAAGGACTCACTCTGTCACTCAAGTTGGAGTGCAATAGCATGACCTTGGCTCACTGTAGCCTCAGCAGGCTCAAGTGATCCTCCCAACTCACCCTCTCAAGTAGCTGGGACTACAAGTGCATGCCACCACAAGTGGCTAATTTTGTTTACTTTTTTTTTTTTTTCTGGAGAGACGGGGTCTCAATATGTTTCCCAGGCTGGTCTCAAACTTCTGGGCTTGAAGAATCCTCTCATTTCAGCCTCCCAAAGTTCTGGGGTTACAGGCATGAACCACTGCACCCAGCCAGTATCTCTCTATGGAATTCAAATGATCCCTGGAGACAGTCTTTATTCTTGCAAAAGAGTCTGTTCATGTGTGCATTCATCTTAGTCTTCTTTTCTGCAACAGTTAATAACAGGGAGGAGAGAAGAAGCTATTGTTCTCCTTAGTAGAACTGGGTCTTAAACAGTAAAGAAACTTCAACTTTTATGCGAGAGAGATTGGGGGGAGTGCTCAGAGAGACACTGAGACATCTTCATTTCAGCATGTCAGGACACCATATTGATGCAGGATTTTTTACTCCATAGCTCAGCTAGGTCCAGGTTCTTGTCTCACAACCAGGAGGAAATAGGCACATGGACATCAAAGAATAAGTGGAATAGAATTTATTAAGCAAAAAGGAAAGCTCTCAGCAAAAAGAGGGGAGCTGAAAGCAGGTTGCTGGTTGCCCTCTTCGCAGTTGAATGCAAGGGCTTTTATATAAAAGCTAATGGAGCTGGGTTCCTTATTTGTATAAGGTATAAATTCCTGTTGGCTCCATCCCTTCCCCTCAGTGTGCATGCAGGCCATTAGTCTGCTGCGGTCATGTTCAGGCAAGCATGCTGTGCAAGTTCCCTTATCTGCACAAAGTATCTGGTGTAAGCACTTGTGGGGCAGATCAGAGATTCTCCAGGGACCCTTCCCTTACTGTCTGCCTGAAGCAAGCTAGCTAACTCCTTTCATTCCCCCCTTTAAGAGTGGAGACCCCAACTGTTGTTGGGGAAAGTGGACGCTGACCACTCTTAACTGCTTCCTGCTGACGGGGTGCTGTTTTGGGGAAGCAGCCGTTAGGCTCCTCCTGAGGTAAGTTTAAGGATCTCCAGAAGAATGATGCATCTGGCCCAGCGTGGTGGCTCATGCCTGTCATCCCAGCACTTTGGGAGGCCGAGGCGGGCAGATCACAAGATCAGGAGATCGAGACCATCCTGGCTAACACGGTGAAACGCTGTCTCTACTAAAAATACAATTAGCCAGGTGAGGTGGTGGGTGCCTGTAGTCCCAGCTACTCGGGAGGCTGAGGCAGGAGAATGGCGGGAACCCGGGAGGTGGAGCTTGCAGTGAGCCGAGGTTGTGCCACTGCACTCCAGCCTGGGCAACACAGTGAGACGCCGTCTCAAAAAAAAAAAAAAAATAGAAAAGAAAAAAAGAATGGTGCATCCATGCGTGGTTCCATTTGCATCACCATTTGAAGTTGAATGGCCTCTCAGTGAGAAGAAACAATTTGGGCTGTGAAAATGAGACAAGAAGGGGAAAGGACAGCTCAGAAATCCCAAGGCTACTGACAAGCCCTGGTAACTGGTGGCTACAGTTAGGCCTGCTAAGCTTTGGGTGCATGTGGCTTTGGTTAGCTCCCTTGGGCTTATTTTCCTAAACAAAGAATCCTCCAGTTTTTGGGCATCCTATTTATTCCTATCACCTGGTAGGATCTGTAGGCTAATTGCCCAAAACTAGAATATTGATCCAGATTTTTACATCACCCATTCATTTTGTTACTTTTGAGCTACAGCTGGAGATTGTTGGTTGGTTCACAGGAATAAACAGGGTTAGTTTAAAATGTAGGCAGAAACAAAAGCAACTAATGAGATTAGAATTTAATGACAAACGGATGTTAAGTTCTGAAACATAAGTTTTCCAACTCCAGTCCTCATTTTTTGTCAAAAAGAAATCATGATAGGACTGAGTTGTTTGCAAAATAAACTTTAGTCCTATACTTGGCCTGATTATTTGCATAAAGTGCAGCAAGAATAATTATTCTTCACATAGACTTTTCAGTTGTCTTTGATGGAACTCTATTCCACTAGGAATCTCAGATAAGGTCTTATAAAGCTGAGCCCAGCCATGGGTCTGTACCTTCAGATCCCTGTGAGTTGGGTAACTCCCTCTCTTCTTGAGGTCCCAAGAACATGGGGCACCTGGGCCTGTTAGAATGTGACATTCTTTCCTCACCACAGGTTAGGAACCCCGTGCAGGGACTCTGTAGGCAGGGTATTAGGCCAGTTTTCCCAAGGGGATTTTATGGGCTCTGCAAGTCAAGCTTGATTCCTTAATGGGAAGCACACCCTTCCAGTCAAAGCCTTGGTGTAACAACCCGTTTCTCCTATTGTGTCCTGTTGCAAAAGAAAATGGATTCTTATTGCACCGATGCAAATAACTATATTGCCATAGGTTAAGAATACTCACAAGTAGTTTCCAAATTCTGGAGAATCCAGGCAGAGAGAAACAAACATGCTCCAAATTTTGTTCACAAGAGTATACCTTACTCAATTATTAAAGGCTGTAAATAACTCAAAATAAGTTTCCTTGACTCTGAAAAACCAAACAAGGATCAGAAACATTTTAAGCAAAAAGGTTAAAAAACTTAGGTTTATGTTAGTTCAGTCCATTCTGTTAACTCTTGCTCTGCTTAATATTCATGAACATTTCAGCTCTTCATGAGTCTTGTACATTTTTTCTTTATTCCAATGTCACAATCTTCAAAGTTATTACAAGCCTGCATTTGAGAGCACTTATCAAAGTCCTGGAGCTGATTATAAACCATCTTTTGAAAAGGATCAAAGCCGCCAGGTGCAGTGACTCACATCTGTAATCCCAGCACTTTGAGAGGCCAAGGCGGGTGGATAACCTGAGGTCAGGAGTTCAAGACCAGCCTGGCCAACATGACAAAATCCCATCTCTAATAAAAATACAAAAATTAGCCAGGTGTGGTGACAGGCACCTGTAATCCCAGGTACTTGGGAGACTGAGGCAGGAGAATCACTTGAACCCAGGAGGTGGATGTTGCAGTGAGCCAGGGTTGCGCCATTGCACTCCAGCCTGGATAACAAGATGAAATTCCATCTCAAAAAAAGAAAAGGATCAAAGCAAGACAACAATTGTCTGCAAATGACAAAATGTCCAGGGTGGTTACAGTCCAGAACGTGATTGACAAAGAAATTTGGTAATTTCTGTGGTTTACAATAACTTAACATAACCTTAATTAAGATTGATAGCATATACTCAGACATTAGAATTTTAGACATTCCATATAATTTTAGAACATAATATTATCACTAAAATATAACCTAAAGAAGATTAGACATCACTTTTGAATCCCATGTAACTAACTATGTCAAATAATCCTGTCTACCTCTCTTTTGGATGCTCCAGGGGCCCTCTGTAGCATCCAAAAACTAGGGGTTCAGGAAAGACAATTTTTGAAACTGAAGTTTGATTTGGGGAAGACTGTTAAATATGTTAGAGGTTCAAAGCACTTAATGCTATGAGATAGAATTCCAGATTCCCACAAGTCATTTATTTTAGCCAAAATGATGACTCAAAAAATTTAAAACAAAGCAAAAACCTTTACTCATTCAGAGGAAGATTTAGCTTTCCTATCTGTCTTTAATATTACATACAAATCCTGCTCTAGAGGAGAAAGCCAAATTTCACCCGAAATTTATTAATGTCAACCCGATTTTTTTTTAATGAAACCTTATAAATTAATTATATCCAGTCTTTTTTTTTTTTTTTTTTTTTTTTTTTTTTTTGAGACGGAGTCTCGCTCTGTCACCCAGGCTGGAGTGCAGTGGCCGGATCTCAGCTCACTGCAAGCTTCCCCTCCCGGGTTCACGCCATTCTCCTGCCTCAGCCTCCTGAGTAGCTGGGACTACAGGCGCCCGCCACCTCGCCTGGCTAGTTTTTTGTATTTTTTTAGTAGAGACGGGGTTTCACCGTGTTAGCCAGGATGGTCTCGATCTCCTGACCTCGTGATCCGCCCGTCTCGGCCTCCCAAAGTGCTGGGATTACAGGCTTGAGCCACCGCACCTGGCTATTCTTTCTTTCTTAAAAAAAAATTATTGTAGGGAAGAGGTCTTGCTATGTCACCCAGGCTGGTATTGAACTTCTGTCCCCAAGCAATCCTCCCACCCAGCCTATAGTTTTCTTTTGAAACATAATTTTTCTCTCTCCAGTTTGCCATTGTTATCAAGGAGAAATCGTAGTAAGACCAATATATTGGCAAAATAAGTTTCAGTCTTACTACACTTGGCACGATTATTTGCATAAAGTATAGTAAAAGTAGTGATTGGCCATATAGGCTCTTTTAAGTTGCTTTTGCTGGAACTTTTTATAAGGTTAGACTATTTATTTAATCTCTCTGTCTTTCTCTCTTTTAGACGGAGTTTTACTCTGTCATCCAGGCTAGAGTGCAGTGGCACGATCTTAGCTCACTGCAACCTCCGCCTCCCAGGCTCAAGCGATCCATCCACCTCCACCTCCCGAGTAGCTGGACTACAGGCGCCCGCCTCCACACCTGGGTATTTTTTGTATTTTTGGTACAGACAGAGTTTTGCCATGTTGCTCAGACTGGTCTGAGCCTTATTTATTTATTTTGCCTGCACCTGGCCTTCTTTCTTTATTTTTGATGTAGGGTCTCACTCTGTTGCCCAGGCTGGAGTGCAGTGGTGTCATCATAGCTCACAATGACCTTGAACTCCTATGATCAAGTGATCCTCCAACCTCAGTCTCCCAAGTAGCTTTGATGAAAGAAACATATCACTACACTGGGCTTTTGTTGTTGTTGTTGTTGTTGTTGTTGTTGTTTTGAGAGATGGAGTCTCACTATGTTGCACAGTCTGGTTTTGAACTCCTGGCCTGAAACAATCCTCCTTCCTTGATCTCCCAAAGTACTGGGATTACAGGCTTGAGCCACCATGACTGGCCAAGGTCAGACTTTGTAAAAGCCTCCTGAACCAAGGCAAAGATTTATCTGTGCCTACAGATACCTGTATGAATTGGATGACTTCTTCTAGAGGTCTCAAAATATTTGAGATTCCTGGGCCTAATCAGAAAGTGACATTCTTTACTTAACAGGTCAGGAACCTTGCAGGGGAACCATTGAGTCAAGGTACTAGACCAGTGTTTTCAACTGTCTTTTTTTCAACTCTATAAGTTAACCTCAATTCCTCAAAACAGTCCAGTCATATCTAAAATATGCCATTCTAGTCAAAGCCTTGGTAAAATAATCAGTGTCTCCAACTGTTTCCTGTTCTAAAAGACAACAGATTCTTACAGACCTTATGCAGATAACTATATTGCCATAAATTAGGAATACTCACAAATAGTTTTCAAACTTGGAGACATCAGATAAAGAGAAAGAAATATGCTTCAAATTTTGCTCACAAGAATATACTTCACTCAATTGTTAAAAGCTATAAATAGCTCAAAAGAAAATAGTTTGTCAAATATCAAAGGTTTAAAACACTTCATATCACAAAATAGGATCACAGGTTACTGTAAAAAGGTCACTGAGCCAAAATGATAATTCAAATACTTCAAAAAGCAAAAATTATTTACTCTTTAATAGAGAGTCAGTTTCCTAAACAATCATAAAGCCTAGTAAATTCAGGCTGGGCATGGCGGCTCATGCCTGTAATCCTGGCACTTTGGGAGGCTGAGGCCAGTGGATCACCTGAGGTCAGGAGTTCGAGACCAGCCTGGGCAACATGGCAAAACCCCATCTCTACTGAAATTACAAAAATTGGCCAAGCATAGTGGTGCGTGTCTGTAATCCCAGCTACTCAGGAGGCTGAAGCAGGAGAATCACTTGAACCTGGGAGGTGGAAGTTGAAGTGAGCCAAGATCGCGCCACTGCACTCCAGCCTGGGTGACAGAGTGAGACTCCATCTCAAAAAAACCCCAAAAACCAAAAAACTAATAAATACAGCATGAGGTCACTGAATCTGTCTCTCTCCCTCACCTATTTTGTTTTGTTTTTTGAAGTTTACTGAAAAGGTAAACAAACATCTTGGACTATCTCTTATTACACAAAAATTTTGTTCCAAAAAGGAAACCAAATTTTACATTTGCATTAGTGTTCTATTAATAATAAAGCTAATTTTAATAAAATTTTATAAACAAATCCATCCATTCTTAACCAGTTTGACCACAAGATTTTTATAAACCTTTTATAACCTTTGACAATTTTCCATTTTCTTTTACAAATTTCTACATACATTTAGTTTTATTATCATTTTTAAATTCCCTCAATGTAAAACTTAACTAGGCAAAATTAGTATCCCTTTAACAAAAACTATAATGGTATGGCTTCTTATAACCTCCTTTACTAAACAGACATTTTACTTTCCTCATATATTTTGCATATAGAAATGTTTTTCTTGTGTCTAGTAGTTTTATTTATTTATTTATTTTTGAGATGGAGTCTCGCTCTGTAGCCCAGGCTGGAGTTTTAATTACATACATTAATTATGATGTGAACTCTTAGTAACACTTGTTTTTAGAGAAAAACCTGGAAGATCAGCAATTTTAATAGTGTACCAGATGCAGAGCCCAGGACAAAGGACAGTGCCTGCAGCTATGCCTCCCCATGGCTGAGGTGGGAGGATTGCTTGAGCCAAGGAAACAAAGATTGCAGTGAGCCAAGATCTCACCACTGAGCTCTCACCTGGGTGACAGAAAGACTCTGTTTCAAAAAATAAAAAAAAAATAAGCAACAGTTTTACGACCTTAAAACATTTGGGTGACAGAATCTGACCAACAGACCATTAGACTTAGACAAAAATGTCTACGTTAAATTCTGAAGACATTTACTATCCTGTTTTACCAATACTTTAGAAACTTTTTTTTTTTTTTTTTGAGACAGAATCTTGCTCTGTCGCCCAGGCTGGAGTGCAGTGGCCGGATCTCAGCTCACTGCAAGCTCCACCTCCCAGGTTTATGCCATTCTCCTGCCTCAGCCTCCCGTGTAGCTGGCACTACAGGCACCCGCCACCTCGCCCAGCTAGTTTTTTGTATTTTTTAGTAGAGATGGGGTTTCACCATGTTAGCCAGGATGGTCTCGATTTCCTGACCTCGTGATCCGCCCATCTCAGCCTCCCAAAGTGCTGGGATTACAGGCTTGAGCCACCGTGCCCGGCCTAGAAACTATATTTACCAAAGATTACTAGAGTCACCTGAACTAGAACTCATTTAAGTTAACGTTTCTATTTTTCTGATAAAATATTTGATTTAAGTGCTTACCTTTTCCTTAAGCCAATTAATTAGAGCTCTTTCATGTATTTTGGTAGTGAAACATGACATACACGTGACATGTATAAACACATAGACGTACAAACACACAAACAGAAACAGATCTTATACACTTATAAGATTGTTCATTTGCCGTTTTTCAACTAGTTTCCCTCACTTCAGACTATTAATTTCTTGATTAACTGTTTCACGCCCAAAACAATTGTTAGGGAACTCAACTTTTCATCTCCAAAAACATGACTTTAGCTGAAACAAGGTAGAAAATTTGTATCTCAAAGGCACAGAACTTAGATCTAAGCAAAGTCTCACTCTGTCGCCCAGGCTAGAGTGCAGTGGCACAATCTCGGCTCACTGCAACCTCTGCCTCCTGGGTTCAAGTGATTCTCTTGCCTCAGCCTCCTGAGTAGCTGGGATTACAGGCAAATGCAACCACGCCCGGCTAATTTATTTATCTATCTATCTATTTATTTATTTATTTATTTATTTATTTTTTTGAGACGGGGTCTCGCTCTGTTGCCCGGGCTGGAGTGCAGTGGCCGGATCTCAGCTCGCTGCAAGCTCCGCCTCCCAGGTTCACGCCATTCTCCTGCCTCAGCCTCCCAGGTAGCTGGGACTACAGGCGCCACCACCTTGCCCGGCTAGTTTTTTTGTAGTTTTTAGTAGAGACGGGGTTTCACTGTGTTAGCCAGGATGGTCTCGATCTCCTGACCTCGCGATCCGCCCGTCTCAGCCTCCCAAAGTGCTGGGATTACAGGCTTGAGCCACCGCGCCCGGCCTATTTATTTATTTAGTTAGTTTTATTTTTCATTTTTTTTTTAAGCAGAGACAGAGTTTTGCCATGGTGGCCAGGCTGGTCTCAAGCTCCTGATCTCTGCTGATCTGCCCACCTCAGCCTCCCAAAGTGCTGGGATTACAGGTGTGAGCCACCATGCCCAGCCTAAGCAAAGGTAAGGTTTGTTATGTGAACTGTAAGCCGTTATCTTCCCCATCCTAAAAGTTCCTCCTGATTTAGAGGCGAGATGCCCTTATAAATGGAGATTGCCTTTATAGATGTAAACTTCTTTTACAAAGAGTTTCAAAATAACCAGCTAAATGTTAGAATGTTGCATTTTGGTTTTTAAACTTAGCCTGTTTCTTAATTAGATGACTAGATAAATTAGATTACCCTGAAGAGTAGAGCCCTTTAATGAAAAGGGGAAAGAAAGCATGGAGTTTTTAAGGCCTAATCTTTAAATATTCATGAAGCAGGTACAGCTGGAAGGCAGAGCACAGATCCTCCAAAATCAAAGATCCCATTTTTATGCCAAATCCTGGGTCCCAGAAAGAAGAGAGCGGCGTGGGACTGGCCGGTGCAATGCTCCCACGGTGCATTTCACCTCAGCACGGGACTGGAGGGTGCAATGTTCCCACAGTGCATTTCATTTCATCATGGGACTGGACAGTACAGTGCCTCCACAGTGCATTTCATCTCAGCCCGGGACTGGATGACGTGATACTCCCACGGTGCATTTCATTTTGTCATGGGACTGAACAGTACAATGCTTCCACAGTGCATTTCATCTCAGCCCGGGACTGGATGGTTCAATACCCCCACAGTGCATTTTATCTCAGCACGGGACTGCACGGTGCGATGCTCCCATGGTGCATTTCATCTCAGCACGGGACTGGATGACGTGATGCTCCAATGGTGCATTTCATTTTGTCATGGGACTGGACAGCACAATGCCTCCACAGTGCATTTCATCTCAGCCCGGGACTGGACTGTGCGATACCCGCACAATGCTTTTCATTTCGTCATGGGACGGGAAAGTGTAATGCCCCACGGTGCATTTTATTGTAAGGACATTCCCTGGAGGCTGGTGGGCAACCCAGAGCTCTAACTGAACAGTAGAGTAGGTTAGTTGCTGACCACTTGCAGAGTCCAATTATTTAGAATGAGGTCTGGCACAGATAAGGTTATTTATTCCAAAGCTAGCTTGGGGAAGTGGCACAGGCATCTGTCTTGCCTTTAGCTGTCCCATTTTGCTTTTGGAACAGAAAGTGGGCACTTCTAAAAGACAGGGGAGGAAGTGAGCAGGGGCAGAAGTGGGTTCATGCTAGCTCCAGTGCCTTATCTATCAGGTGGTTGAGCTAGTGACTGCTGGCACTTTTGTGGGCAGGCCATTATCTCTGCAGGCCACCTCCTGATGAGGGAGTTCCGTAGCAGGCATGCTTTGGTTTGTAAATCAACTGTTAACTCTCAAGGCGTTAGATGCACTTGCCAAGGGATCTCGAGGGACTGTCCAGTGAAGGAGGGGAGAAAAGCCTAGATGTGCATGTCTAAAGGGCTAAGTAGGAAGTCAGGAACTGGGGAAAGGAGAAAAAAAGAGAGGAAAAAATCATTAAACATCTTTTAGAAAAATGGGGGTACTCGGAAACAAAGCCAGTCATCCCAATCTGTGGTCAGCCTATCGCCTGGGGAGTCTTATCCCTTGGTGAGCTGTGCTTTCATAGCCTCTAGGTAATGCAGGCACACCTCAAAACTGGGGCTTAGCCTGACAGAGTTCTTGGCTTTGCTCAGAAAATAATTTAAGAGCAGGGCTAACCCACGGGGAGAGGCCAGAGTAGCAGTAAACAGCAGCAGGAGGAGGAGGAGCAGCAGCAGCAGGGGTAGCCACAGCTGCAAGAAGGGAGCACTGGCTAGCAGCATTTATACCTGGTCTTAATTATATGCTAATCAAGGGGTGGACTATTCTGAATTTTCTAGGAAAGAAGTGGGGGAGTTCTAGAACCATATAGGGTATTGTCATGGCATTTATAAGCTGTCATAGTGCTCAAAGGAAGGTCTTTATGCTGATGAGTGGTGAGGGCAAATGGAGGTTACTTTTGTTTCCATCTGCTGGTCTCAGCTGTTTTTTTTTTTTTTTAAGCTTGCTTTTTTTTTTAAAATAGGGTCTCGCTCCATTGCCCAGGCTGGAGTACAGTGGTACAATCATGGCTTACTGCAGCCTTGACCCCCTGGGCTCAAGCAATCCTCCTGCCTTAGTCTCCCAAGTACCTGGGCCCACAGGCACATGCCACCATGCTTGGCTAATTTTTTAGTTTTTTGTAGAGATGGGGTTCTCACTATGTTGCCCAGGGTGGTCTCAAACTCCTGGGGTCAAGTGATTCTCCTGCTGCAGCTTCCCAAAATTCTGGGGTTATAGACGTGAGCCGCTGTACCCAACTTGCATCCTGCTTTGACCAGCAGGGTCATTACTGGTGCTCAGAAAACAAATCTGGCTGATTTCCCACTTCACTGGTGCCCCAAACCATGCTTTTTGTCGCCCCCTGTAGTAATAACCACTTTCTGTAAGCAACTGCCATTAGCCACCTCTAAAACTGTATCTCTTGCCTAGCCGTTATGCAAACCACGGTCAAGTTTTCTCACAATACTGGGTAATTTTTGGTATCCCCGAAAAGCCAAAGAGATCAGGTAATACCGTGCAAAAGAGGGCAGAGCTTTAGACCTCAGAAGACTCTGCATGTGATGCTTGAAACTCCACAAGGAAAGCAGAAGACCTCCAACAAACGGTGAGTGGCATCTTTTTTTTTTTTTTTTTCTGAGTTCCTTAAGGGGTTTGGGTCATTAGAAATCTCTGGATCTCTTTACATGGTACTGAATATGGCAGCGGAAGCAGGAGTGGGGCAGAGTAAAAGTATATGGGAGAACAATTTTTTAAAAATGAAGTGAACAGAGGTGTCAGAGGTATTCGAACCAGAGTGACTCCATCTTGAACAGGGTCTGGGTGAAATAAGGCTGAGGCCCACTGGGCTGCATTCCCAGGAGGTTAGGGATTCTTAGTCACAGGATGAGATAGGAGGTTGGTACAAAATATAGGCCATAAACACCTTACTGATAGAACAGGATGCGATAAAGAAGGCAGCCAAAACCCACCAAAACCAGGATGGTGATGGAAGTGACCTCTGCCTGTCCTCACTGCTCATTATATGCTGATTATAATGTGTTAGCATGCAAAATGACACTCCTGCCAGCACCATGACGGTTTACAAATGCCATGGCAATGTCAGGAAGTTACCCTGTGTGGTCTAAAAAGAGAAGGAATGCTCATGCCTGTAGTCCCAGCACTTTGGAAGGCCGAGGTGGGCGGATTACCTGAGGTCAGGAGTTTGAGACCAGCCTGGACAACATGGTGAAACCCGTCTCTACTAAAAATACAAAAATTAGCCAAGCATGGTGACAGGTGCCTGTAATTCCAGCACTCTGGAGCCTGAGGCAGGAGAATTGCTTGAGCCTGGGAGGTGGAGGTTGCAGTGAGCCGGGATTGTGCCACTGCACTCCAGCCTGGCTGACAGAGCAAGACTCTGTCTCAAAAAAAAAAAAAAAAAAAAAAAAAAAAAAAAGAGGAAAGGAATTGGCCGGGCACAGTGGCTCACGCCTGTAACCCCAGCACTTTGGGAGGCCGAGGTGGGTGAATCACTTGAGGTCAGGAGTTCGAGACCAGCCTGGCCAACATGGTGAAATCACGTCTCTACCAAAAATACAAAAATTAGCCAAGCATGGTGGTGCATGCCTTTAATCCCAGCTACTTTGGAGGCTAAGGCACGAGAATTGCTTCAACCCAGGAGGCAGAGGTTGCAGTGAGCTGAGATTGCGCCACTGCACTCCAGCCTGGTTGACAGAGCGAGACGCTGTCCCTCCCTCCCCCAACCAAAATCCTTTCAAATCTCGTTACCAGATTTTAGCTGGGCCAAACAGCTGATAAGTCTTTTTGTATAAGACCCAGAATCCTCCCAAAGACAAGAAAGTGAAGTTTCACTAGCCACAAATGGAGTCTAACTCACATTTCTGTTCAGCCATATTCTCTAGGGTCTCAGCTTCTCAGCTGACCACCTGCACACAAGGGCCCAAAAGCCCTGTGTTCCAAAGACAGAAGAAGGCAGGAAATCAAAAGCTGTTCATGGAAGGTATTAGGATCAATAAATGGAAACCAGTAGGGACTGATTCCCTGATCAGGAAGCAAACCCAAGCTGCAGTGAGAATTTTAAATACCAGACTCCAAAATGAAGTAGCTTCCATTGTTAATCCCACATGGAATCCAAAGTGTGCAGTTTGGTTGTTTTGTTTGTTTTTGTTGTTGTTTTAATTGTTTTCGTTGTTGTTTTAATTTTTTAAGAGATAGGGTCTCACTGAGTAGCCCAGGCTGGAGTGCAGTAGTGCAATCATAGCTCACTGCAGCCTCAACCTCATGGGCTCAAGTGAAATGCCTCATCTTGTCTTTAACCTCAAAACTGCCCATTATCATTCCTGGACTTGTGCCAAGCTAACTCTGGGAGACATTTAGTTTATGGTTTAAATGATAATAGCCCTTCTCCAAAACTGAACTGCCATCATAAGGCTGATTTAAAGACTACCAAGTTAGGGGGATGAGAGAAGCCTGAGTTCTGCTGACGTGTACACATAAACCTAAGATTGGCCTTCTGAGATGTCTTTTCAGGATTTTGCTTTTTTTTTTTTTTGAGGTGGAGTTTTTCTCTTGTTGCCCAGGCTGGAGTGCAGTGGCCCAACCTCAGCTCACTGCAACCTCCACCTCCCAGGTTCAAGTGATTCTCCTGCCTCAGTCTCCAGAGTAGCTGGGATTACAGGTGCGTGCCACCACGCCTGGCTAATTTTTTTTTTTTTCATATTTTTAGTGGAGACGTGGTTTCACCATGTTGGCCAAGATGTTCTTGATCTCCCGACCTTGTGATCTGCCTGCCTTGGCCTCCCAAAGTGTTGGGATTACAGGTGTGAGCCACTGCACCCAGCCAGGGTTTCGCATTTCTGACAGCTTATGGCTCCATCTGAACCTGCCAATATGTCCTGTGGCCTCACCCAGAACAAGACTGTCACCTCTGTCATTGCATCTGCAACCAACCAGCAGCACTCATTCCCAGGCCCCCCAAACTATCCTTGAAAAATCTCCTAGCCTCTGAATTCTGGGGAAGCTGGTTTGAGTAATAATAAAACTCCAGTCTCCTGTTCAGCCAGCTCTGCATGAATTAAACTCTTTCTCTGTTGCAATTCCCCTGTCTTGATAAATTGGCTCTTTCTGGGAAGTGGGATAAATGAACCCACTGCACGGTTACAATAGCAGCACTCACAGACAAATGAACCAACAAAGCATGGCATTCGCACAGTGGAATATGATACGGCCACATCCGGGACGAGGCCCTGACACAGGCTATGACGTGGAGTGGAATATGATACGGCCACATCCGGGACGAGGCCCTGACACAGGCTATGACGTGGAGTGGAATATGATACGGCCACATCCGGGACGAGGCCCTGACACAGGCTATGACATGGAGTGGAATATGATACGGCCACATCCGGGACGAGGCCCTGACACAGGCTATGACGTGGAGGAGCCTCAAAACATCATGTAGAGGGAAAGACACCAATGCAAGAGGCCACGTATTGCACAACTCCACGTATGTGAAATGTGCAGAACAGGCACATCCAGAGATGGAAAGCAGATTGGTGGTTGCCTTGAACTGGGAGCTGCTTAACGGGTGTGTGGTTTCTTTTTGGGTGGTAAAAATGTTTTGAAACTAGATATAGTGGTCACACAACATTGTATATTTACTAAGTGCCACTGAATTGTGTTTGTTTGTTTGTCTGTCTGACAGAGTCTCACTCTGTGACCCAGGCTGGAGTACAGTGGCATGATCTTGGCTCGCTGCAACCTCCGCGTCCCAGGTTCAAGCAATTCTCCTGCCTCAGCCTTCCCAGTAGTTGGGATTACAGGTGTGCACCACTACCCCGGGCTAATTTTTTTGTATTTTTATTAGAGACGGGGTTTTGCCTTGTTGCCCAGGTTGGTCTTGAGCTCCTGAGTTCAGGCAATCCTCCCAGCTTGGCCTCCCAAAGTTGTAAGATAACAGGTGTGAGCCACCGTGCCTGGCCTGAATTGTTTATTTTATTTTATTTATTTATTTATTTATTTATCTATCTATCTATCTATCTAACTATCTATCTATCTATCTATCTATGTATCTTTTTAAGATAGAGTCTCACTCTTGTTACCTGGAGTGAGGCTGGAGTATGATGGTGAGATCTCGGTTCACTGCAACCTCCGCTCCAGGGTTCACGCGATTCTCCTGTCTCAGCATCCTGAGTAGCTGGGATTACAGGCACTCGCCACCAAGCCCAGCTAATTTTTGTGTTTTTTTCTTTCTTTCTTTCTTTCTTTTTTTTTTTTTTTTGAGACAGAGTCTAGCTCTCTCGCTCAGGCTGGAGTGCAGTGACACAATCTTGACTCACTGCAAGCTCTGCCTCCTTGGTTCACACCATTCTCCTGCCTCAGCCTCCTGAATAGGTGGGACTGCAGGTGCCTGCCACCATACCCAGTAATTTTTTGTATTTTTAGTAGAGACAGGGTTTTACCATATTAGCCAGGATGGTCTCGATCTCCTGACCTTGTGATCTGCCGGCCTTGGCCTCCCAAAGTGCTGGGATTACAGGCGGGAGCCACCGTGCCTGGCCTAATTTTCGTGTTTTTAGTAGAGATGGTTTCACCATGTTGGCCAGACTGGTCTCGATTTTCTGACCTCAGGTGATCTGCCCACCTTGACCTCCCAGAGTTCTGGGATTAGAGATGTGAACCATCGCGCCTGCCCTGAATTGTTCATTTTAAAAATGGTAATTTTGGCTGGCCATTGTGGCTCACACTGTAATCCCAGGCCAAAGTGGGCGGATCACTTGAGATCAGGAGTTCAAGACCAACCTTGGCAACATGGTAAGACCCCATCTTTAGAGAATATAAAATAAAATAATTAGCCAGGCATGGTGGCATACACCTGTAATCCCAGTACTTTGAAAGGCTGAGACAGGAGGATCGCTTGAGGCCAGGTATTTGAGACCAGCCTGGGCAATATGGCAAGACCCTGTCTCTACAAAGAAAAATTTTTTAAATTAGCTGAATGTGGTGGCACATGCCTGTAATCCCAACTACTTGGGAGGCTGAGGCGGGAGGATTACTTGAGCCTAGGAGTTTTGGGCTGAAGTGAGCTAAGATCACACCACTGCACTCCAGCCTGGGCAGCACAGCAAGACCTTGTATTTTTTTAAATAAAATTTGTGAATGGTTAATTCCATGTTGTGTGAATTTTGCCTCAATATTTAAAATGAAAAAGAAAAAAAAGTCAGTAGATATGACTTAGCTGGGTTATATTTGAGGTGACTAGACATCCAAGCAGAGCTGTCAGGTAGGCAGTTGTAAAATACAACAGGAGTGACCAGTTTTACCAGCTCTTGTGGAAATAGCTGCTTCCTGCCGTTCCCCACCCAGCCCACTGCACGCACTGTTGCAGCCCAGAGGTGGGCGTGAGGTCTCTGCTGCCACTCCTCCTCATCCACAGCCAGTCACCCAGCCTGAGACGCCTACTCTGGTCTCCAGCTAGGATGTTGAGGACCTGTTTAGAGTATCTTGGGGTAAGTCCTGCCCTCCCAGCCCCTAGGTACAAGAGTGAAGATGCATAAGCTCCTGTTTATACACCCTGACCTTTATTTACATCCACCCATGGTAGGGGAGTCAGGTAGAGGCCCCCTACCTCAATCAACCTAAACTCCTGATCTTGGGGGTTTCTTTTGAGGATCTGATTTTTATTCTTATAGGGCCTCACGCCTCCATCTTCATCTGGTGCCAACATCATGATTTCAAGGCAAAGCTTTTCCCCAACTCCCTAAATTCTAGGGATGAATAAAGTGCCCAGAGGAGGCCAGATGTGGTGGCTCACGCCTGTAATCCCAGCACTTTGGGAGGCTGAGGTAGGCAGATCACTTGAGATCAGGAGTTTGAGACCAGCCTGGCCACCATGGTGAAACCCCGTCTCTACTAAAAATACAAAAATTAGCTGGGCACGGTGGCACGTAGCTGTAATCCCAACTATACAGGAGGCTGAGGCAGGAGAATCGCTTGAACCTGCGAGGTGGAGGCTGCAGTGAGCTGAAGTCAAGCCACTGCACTCCAGCCTGGGTGACAGAGCAAGACTCCGTCTCAAAAAAAAAAAAATGTGCCCAGAGGAGCTCTACAGCTGGCCCAAGTCTGGCACATGTCCGTTTCTTTACTGATCACTACCACAGGGCACAGAGCCCCTGTGTGGTGCTGTCCTGGTGCCTGCTGGCCCCTGTCCCCCAGGTCCCCCTTCCAAGTTTTTCCAGGGATACCCTAATCTAACCCAGCCAGATTACTAGAGGTGCTGCTTTATTGGCTCTGGACATGTATACGCAGCTGCAATTCTGTGTGATACAGATGACCTGCCAGTGGGGCCCTTCTGAAGACACCATAGTGATTAAGATACGTTTTTTTGTTTTGTTTTGTTTTGTTTTGTTTTGTTTGACGGGATCTCCCTCTGCTGCCCAGGCTGGAGTGCAGTGGTGCAACCACGGCTCACTGCAGTGTCTACCTCCTGGGCTCAAGCGAACCTCCCACGTCAGCCTCTGGAGTCGCTGGGACCACAGGCATGTTGCACCACACCCAGCTGTTTTTTTTTTTTTTTTTTTTAATTATTTTTTGTAGAGACAGGGTCTTCCTATGTTGCCCAGGCTGGTCTCGAACTCTTGGCCTCAAGCAACCCTCCCTCCTCAGCCTCTCAATGCACTGGGCTTACAGGCATGAGCCACTACACTCAGCCTAAGATATGGTTTTTGCTCTCAGAAAACACAGGGTCCTTTGGGGTTGTGGCTTCCTTGAGTGTTTTTATTTTATTGTATTTTATTTTAGGTTCTGGGATACGTGTGCAGAATGTGCAGGTTTGTTACGGAAGTAAATGTGTGGCGTGGTGGTTTGCTGCACCTGTCAACCCATCACCTAGGTTTTAAGCCCCACGTGCATTGGCTATTTGTCCTGATGCTCTCCCTCCACTCCCCCGACCACAGGCCCCGGTGTGTGCTGTTCCCCTCCCTGTGTCTATGTGTTCTCAGTGTTTAGCTCCCACTCACGAGTGAAAACATGTGGTGTTTGGATTTCTGTTCCCATGTTAGTTTGCTGGGAATGATGGCTTCCAACTTCATCCGTGTCTCTGCAAAGGCCCTTCATTCCTTTCTATGGCTGCGCCCTGACTATTTCTATGGCTATTTCTGTTCTTAGTGAGACTCCTCCTGTCTCCGGTGCATTCTTCTGGCCCCCTCTTTTACTGGGAATGGCAGCATGTCTTTGCATTTTCTGTAACTAGAACTTTCTTTGTGGCCAGCACAGTGTGATGAGCTGGCGAGCTTTCCCACCGTGGGGCAGGGCTTATCCTGAGGCCTGCTGGAGGAAACCGAGAGAGCTGAGTCTTAGGGGCTTAACCAACCTGCCCGAGGGGAAGCTGACACCCAGTGGGGCTGGAACTGTGGTTGGAGAGTTCATGTCCGCACCTGGCCTCGGCCTCTGTTCTCACTTGCTCTGCCCAGCTGGCTGTGCCCTCAGCCAGCTCATCACCAGGAGATTGGGTGGGAGTTGCTGCTCAGCCGCCATGGGCTACATGACCTTGAAAGCTGACCTTTGACTATCTGCAGGAGAATTGTGAAGGTTCTCAGGCCATGGAGATGTGAATTTCCCTTCTTTCAGTGTCTGCATCATTGGAAAGTAAGCCCCCACCAATGTTTATTCATTCACTCAACCAATATTTATGGAATATCACAGCCCTAGGAGTGGGGACACAGCAGGGAACAAGAAAAACAATAATTATTGTCCTCAGTAGGTGACTGAGGAGTGGGGAGGCTGGCAGGAAGCCACGTAACTAGAATACACGCTAGGTCAAGGCAGTATTCCCACAGAGAAGATGAAACAGAGAAGGGGAGAGAAGGCTGGGATGGGAGGTCCACAGACTTAAGTGGGATGATCTGGGAAGTAGCATTTGAGTAGAGTCTGGAAGGAAGGACGGGAAAGAGTATTCCAGGCAGTGGGAACAGCAGGTGCGAAGGCCCTGGGGCAGAAGTGTGTCTGGATGGTCAAGACTGTCAGGCTGTGTGTTTGGAGCAGGTGAAAGAGAGAGAAGGTCAGCAAGGACTTGATAAGCAGAGCCTCGTGGTCATGCTGAGGACTCCAGGACCTGTACACCAAAGGGAATGAAAGGAGCTGACTCATGCTCTATCTAGCAGGACTTCTCTGCCTGCTACGTTGAGCACTGGTGATGGGGGCGTGGGAAGAAGTTAGGAGCCACTGCAGAGGTCCCGGTGGGCCATGATCAGGGCACTACAATGCAGGTGGCGAAAATCGATCAGATTCTAGACATATGTCAACATGGAGGACCAAGACTTTCATCTAAATCTAAACAATAGTTACGAAATGTTGACCTGAGATGGACCTATTGTAATTATTTAGATACTTCCAATAATGGATCAGGAGAACGAAGAAGGACCCTAGAATTTACCCTGGTCTTCCTAGGATTTTTCCAAGGGCAGAAATGGTGGACTGGGTGACCATTCACAAAGGAGAGAGGATTCCCAGTCCCCAGCCCTGAAGCATTCCCCTCTGTCACCATCTTCTGTGGGTCGACCAGATGCACAGACTGTTCTCCACCATCCCTGTGGTTCTTACATCAATGCCCAGCTGTGGGAATGTACTGTGCTTCGATGGCTCATAGAAGCCCCATATAAGGCACTGCTCCTGTGGGACGTGCCTGTCAAACCTGCTTGTCCACTGCCATTCAGTTCAGCCAGAGATTGGGCCACATTCAGTCCTCGCTTCCCTGGGAGAGGGAAGGTAAGTGCACACAGTCCATCCAGCAGACAGCAGGTCAGCCTGTGGAGGGCTCAGCCTACGGAGGGGCTCAGCCGACGCAGGTCTGATGGGGCCGAGAGCGGTCCCAGGGGAGTGGGAGGGGCTGGCTTCTTCCTCATCAGGAGTGGAGGTGCTGCCTTGTGTGTGGACTAGAGAGCAGAAAACGGCTTGTCTGTGTTGCTGGATCAATCGCTGGAACATTCTCTGAATGCTGAGTTCCACCTTTAAACAGCACAGGTCATGCTAGATGAAAGGGATTCTCCTTTTTATACTCTCATCTCCTCACTTTTGCCGCGGGACGAAAGACAGGGGAAGGAAGATGTCTAAGTTCAGAACAAAGTGAGCAAGACCAGCTGCCTGCTCTTGGTAGCAGGGGCACAGCGAGCGTGTCATGGCACTGGGGTCTGGGATGAACTGTGCCCCTCCTCCTGGGCTTGTGACCATCTGCCCCCCATGGGGTGTGTACGTGTGTGTGTGTGTGTATGTGTGTACATGTGCCTTCTTCCCTACTTCACTGGCAAGGGAAGAGACTGACCCTTGGGTTAGGAGAAGGATGTTGACCTGGGAGGGGTCAAATAAGGAGAACCCACATCTTAGATGCTCAGGATTTTATGATCTTAGGTTCTTCTAGAATTGTACAGTTAGATTCAGAGTTTGGAATTAGGGATCTCTGGGCCCTCTCCTCTCCTCCCTTCCCCTCCCCTCTCCTCCCCTCTTCTTGCCTTTTTCAGAAGTCTCGCTCTGTCGCCCAGGCTAGAGTGCAGTGGCACAATCTCAGCTCACTGCAACCTCTGCCTCCTGGGTTCAAGTGATTCTCCTGCCTCAGCCTCCCAAGTAGCTGGGACTATAGTTGCATGCCACCACGCCTGGTTAATTTTTTTTATTTTTAGTAGAGACAGGGTTTTGTCATGTTGGCTAGGCTGGTCTCAAACTCCTGACTTCAGGTGATCTGCCCACCTTGGTTTCCCAAAATGCTGGGATTACAGGTGTGAGCCACTGCTCCAGCTCTTTCTTGTACTCATTTTCTGGCTCTTTACTATCAGAACCATATCTAGATCTTTCTTTTTTCTGTCTTTGTCCTGTGGGGTCTTCGCTTTTCTTTTTCTTTCGTTTCTTTATGTTTTTCTTATTCTGTATTCTTCTTCGTTATCTATATCTCTTCGTCTCCTCTCTCATACTCCTTCCTTCCTGTCATTCCTTCTTCTTTTCTTCCTCCTTTCATTCCTTCCTTTCCTGTCCTTCCTTCCTTCCTTCCTTCCTTCCCTTCCTTCCTTTCTCACTGCAACGCAGAAGGGAGACTAGTTGACTTCTATTTAGCTTTCTTTCTGCCTTCCTGCTTTTTTTCTTTCCTTCCTCCTCTTCCTTCCTTACTTCCTTCCTTACTTTTACTTCCCTTCCTTCCTTCCTTCCTTCTTTCCTTCTCTATCCTTCCTTCTTTCCTTTCTCTCTCTCTCTTTCTTTTGTTCTTTGCCTTTTTGTGAGCCAGGGTCTTGCTCTGTCACCCAGGCTGGAGTGCAGTGGCACAATCACAGCTCACTGCAGCCTCAATCTCTTGGGCTCAAGCGATCCTCCTGCCTTGGCCTCCCAAAGTGCTGGGATTACAGGCTTGAGCCACCGTGCCCAGCCCTAAAGTGTTTTTTTGTTTGTTTGTTTGTTTTTTCTGTTAAGACTAACCCCTATTTACATTGGGACAAGTTACAAAGAAGCTCCTGCAATTGTTAACTGTCATTGGAGTCTACTGTAAGTTGCTTCACTGCAACTGCAGAAGGGACTAGTGACTTCTATTTAGCTCCACCCACTGATGCTCGAAGCCCAGTGTGGCTCTGGGGGCTCCAGAAGCCTGAGGGGCAGCTGGCTGGGGTCTGGAGAGTCCTGCAGAGCCTCTGCCTTCAGCTGCTGGTGAGGCAGCTTTGGCTTGAGCTGCCTTGACTTTCTGAGTTTAGTCTGATGGGAGGGCACAGTCAGCACCCTCAGAGCCTCCTCAGGAGTCTTGAAAGGCTCGGGCAAGTCAGGGGCAGAGGAGCAGTCTAACGAGAGGACCCTCCCAGACCCAGTCATTGCCACCTGGACCCAGGTCTGGGAAGGCACCCAAGGAACCTGTAGTCCGGGGCTGGCCACCAGTCCTGGTCCTCAGGGTATCCACACAGACCTGGCTGTCCAGAACTCCCAGGGTTTCAGCTGCAAGCTGGAGATGTGGCCCCTTGGCAACTCGATATAGTGAAATACTAGAGAGCGTGCCAGAGTGTCATTTGCTAGGAACAAACATACTGCGGTAAGCCCTAGTTTTTGGGTCATTGGCTCTTTGGCACCAACTTAATCACAGGGCCACTGGCCACAAAGAAAGGCCTTGCAGGCGACCCTTTAGGGACTCCTGTATTTTCCATCTGCTTCGGAACCTCTAGGCTCAGGCCGAATACCTATTGACGTAGATGTTTCGTAAGAGATTTGGGGGCAAATACCGGGATTTTATGAAGATGCTACATTCTCCTTCACTAAGTGGAAAGCTAAGAAATCCTGCCCTGAGGGTAAGAAACAGTTGTCTTCCCAACTGATGCATCCTGGACCAGCCAAGTCTTCCTCCCGCTTTCCCTCTTCTAGAACTTTCCCCACTTCAGCCAGTATCTGTCATCCCCTGGGCTCCCACACTCTCCATGCGCCGCGTTCATCGGGGCCGAGGGCAGCAGGAGAGGAGATGTTTCTGCTGGTGTCCCTGCTGTAGCTGGGGGAGCTTGGCCTCGGCGTGCCTTCGCCTCCCCTTCCCATGATGATGTTGAGTCTGTATTGAGAGAGAAAGGTGGCACCGTTGATCACTACTCTAGGACAAGAGTCATAAACAGGACCATCCCAGACAACCTTGGACCCTGGTGTTCCGTGGCAAATACTTCTAGGATGAGGCCCATTTCCTTCTCTGTTTGACCAATTGGATTAATTTTATTGTTTTCTAAAATAATGACTTTATGGTTTTTATTGAACCCATGTTTGTTTATTCTGAACAGATTTCTTTTTTTTCTTCTTTTTTTTTTTGTTTTTTGAGATGGAGTTTCACCCTGGCTCCCAGGCTGGAGTGCAGTGGCGCCATCTCCGCTCTCTGCAACCTCCACTTCCCAGGTTCAAGCGATTCTCCTGCCTCAGCCTCCCAAGTAGCTAGGACAACAGGTGAGCACCACCACGGCCGGCTAATTTTTCTATTTCTGGTAGAAATGGGGTTTCACCATGTTGGCAGGCTGGTCTCGAACTCTGACCTCGAGTGATCCACCTGCCTCGGCCTCTGAAAGTGCTGGATTACAGGCGTGAGCCACCACGCCTGGCCTCAACAGATTTCTTAACAATCGACCACCATGAACAACAAGCATTATTAGCATTGGTGAGGAGTGTTCCCAAATCCCTCTGCTCTCTGCCTCTCCATCTCTCTCCCCATCTTTCTCTCTTATGCGCACACACACACACACACACGCACGGAATGACAGGACAGACTGATTGGCAGATTGGAATGAATGGATGGATTGGAATGAATGGATGGATTGGAATGAATGGATGGATGGGCACATAGATTGAGGGACTCCCAGAGATAAACTAACACCGTTTTATAAAAATGGGATCATATTCTACATGCTTTAAATGTAAACTTTTAATTTTACTTAAATTTTAGTTCAGCTCAGATGTTGCTGGCAAAAGTTTTTTTTATTGTTTTTATTTTTTACGTACTGCTCCTTGAGAAGCTGGGCTAACTCATAGGCAGTGCATCCAGATTCGACATTTTTTCTTTTTTTTAGATGGAGTCTCGCACTGTCACCCGGGCTGGAGTGCAATGGCGTGATCCTGGCTCACTGCAACCTCTGCCTCCCAGGTTCAAGCAATTCTCCTGCCTCAGCCTCCCAAGTAGCTGGGATTACAGGTGCACACCACTACACCCGGGTACTTTTTTGTATTTTTAGTACAGATGGGGTTTCACTATGTTGGCCATACTGGTCTTGAACTTCTGACCTTGTGATCTGCCCACTTTGGCCTCCCAAAGTGCTGGGATTACAGGTGTGAGCCACCGTGTCTGGCCAAAAAATATTTTTTAATTTTCAAAATAATAATGGAATGCCAAATGAGGTAGAACAGTTTCACAATGACCAGAACTATTAGTTCCTAAAAATCCCCAAGATTCAGATAAGAGATTACAAAAACCTTGATAAATTAGTGATATGATGTAAAATCAGCAGTGCTGGGTTTGGTGGCTCATACCTGTAATCATTGCACTTAGGGAGGCAGAGGCAAGAGGACTGCTTGAGCCCAGGAGTTTGAGAGCCTGGCCAACATAGCAATACCCCATTCTCCACAAAATGGAAAATAAAATAAAATCAGCATTTTGTTGAATGTAATTCATTAATTAATTGGCGATGGAGTCTCGCTCTGTCTCCCAGGCTGGAGTTCAGTGGCGCGATCTCGGTTCACCGCAACCTCTGCCTCCCTTGTTCAAGCGATTCTCCTGTCTCAGCCTCCCGAGTAGTTGGGATTACAGGCATGCGTCACCACACCCAGCTAATATTTGTATTTTTAGTAGAGACGGGGTTTTGCCATGTTGGCCAGGCTGATCTTTAACTCCTGACCTCAGGCAACCTGCCCACCTCTGCCTCCCAAAGTGCTGGGATTACAGCCACGAGCCACGTCGCCTGCCCTTACTTTATTTTAGATAGCACAGGGTCATGGAAGATAAAGTGACAACTTCCCTCCCCTAACCCCACCCTGATTTCTACTGCTTGTATTATTTCTTAGGGTAAAAAATCTTCTTATTTGGCTGGAAGACGCTATTCCCACCGTAGTTTGGTAGTGGATGTGTGATTAAAGAAATCCGGTGGTTGGCCCACACTGAGAAGGGCAGCTGGGCCTGGGCTCTCTCCCGGCTCAGTACAGCCTCCTCCCCGCCCCTGCTGAGGACTCCCAGAGAAGCTGGAGGCAGCTCTGGGGCGTTTTCTCTGACTTCCCTAGACTTATCTTCAGCTGCCCAAACAGTAGAGGGATGCTTAGGTCCCCTCTTGCAACAGTCTGTCCCTAAGGGTTGCGCTGGCACCTGTGCCCCCAGTGCCCCTTGGAACCACTTCTTTGGTTTCAGGGCTTGTCTGCCATTTTTCTTTCTTTTTTTTTTTTTTTTGAGACGGAGTCTCGCTCTGTTGCCCAGGCTGGAGTGCAGTGGTGCGATCTCCGCTCACTGCAAGCTCCGCCACCTCCCGGGTTCACGCCATTCTCCTGCCTCAGCCACCCGAGAAGCTGGGACTACAGGCGCCCACCACCACGCCCGACTAATTGTTTTTTTGTATTTTTAGTAGAGACGGGGTTTCACCGTGTTTGCCAGGATGGTCTCGATCTCCTGACTTCATGATCTGCCTGCCTCGGCCTCCCAAAGTGCTGGGATTACAAGCGTGAGCCACCGCGCCCGGCCTCTTTTTTTTTTTTTCCTTTTTTTTTTTTTTTTAAGACAGGGTCTCACTCTGTCATCCAGGCTGGAGTGCAGTGATGCAATCTCATTTCACTGCAACCTCTGCCTCCTGAGCTCAAGTGATCCTCCCACCTCAGCCTCCCAAGTAACTTGGGGACCACAGGCTCATGCTACCATGCCCAGCTAATTTTTGTAGTTTTTGTAGAGACAGGGTTTCGCCATGTCGCCCAGGCTGGTCTCTAACTCCTGGGCTCAAGCGATCTGCCTGCCTCAGCCTCCCGAAGTGCTGGGATTACAGGCGTGAGCCACCGTGCCCGGCCTCTGCTATTTTTCAGTTTGTGGCAGAAAAGTTGTTTTCCTTTCCTCATTTTGTGGTTGCTGCTTTATTCACTTACTTATTTTTTTAACTTTTTAAAAAGCAACATTTGGTTCATTTCACCAGGAGCTGGGGAGGGACGTATAGGAGGCTGCTCTGATCCTGTGTTGAGTTTGACCTGGAGACTTTGGGCTTGACGTGACAGAGTGACTGCGCCCACCTGGTTGTCATCTAAGTGAGGGAAACCCAGACGCCTCTGCAGGAGCCAGAAACATTCCTAGGGGGTCACGGGGTCAGCTGAGGTGAACAGGGATTCTGGAATGAGGAAGCCAAGGGGATGGAAGGGAGGAGGCCGGCAGGGGAACGCCCGGAGCACACGCTCCTGCCCGACACCTCCTGGTAGAGAACAGGAGCTGGCAAGAGAGGAATCCTGCTTGTGGTGGGGGCGCCGAACAGGCAGGCTCTGGCTGGGATTGGGGGCCCCAGCCTAGGCTGAAAATGAAGAGAAAGGAAAGAGGGTGCCGGTGTCCCATGCACTCTGGACCCCCCAGCCCTGGCCCTGGGGTGGCAGGGGCAGAACCGGTCACTGCAGGGACCTCCTCAGCCCACCCTCCTCCAGCTTCTTGGCAGGGAGTGTGGTCAGAGAGGGAAGCAGGAGGCAGGGTGGGATCGCCAGTCACTCTGGAATCTTTTGTTTGTTTGTTTTTTGTTTGTTTGTTTGTTTTTAGAGACAGGAACGTCCTATGTTGCCTAGGCTTGTCTCGAATTCCTGGGCTCAAGCGATCCTCCTACCTCTGCCTTCCAAATTACGGGCATGAGCCACTGCGCCAAGCCCAGATCTTTTTTTTTTTCTGAGACGGAGTCTTGCTCTGTCGCCCCGGCTGGAGTGCAGTGCCCGGATCTCAGCTCACTGGAAGCTCCGCCTCCCGGGTTTACACCATTCTCCTGCCTCAGCCTCCCGAATACCTGTGACTACAGGTGCCCACCACCTCACCTGGCTAGTTTTTTGTATTTTTTTTTAGTAGAGATGGGGTTTCACCGTGTTAGCCAGGATGGTCTCGATCTCCTGACCTCGTGATCCGCCCGTCTCGGCCTCCCAAAGTGCTGGGATTACAGGTTTGAGCCGCCGCGCCCGGCCTTTTTTTTTTTTTTAAACAACTTTGTTGAGATATAACTCACGGCCAGGCACAGTGGCTCACACCTATAATCCTAGCACTTTCGGAGGCTGAGGTGGGAGGATTGCTTAGACCTAGGAGTTTGAGACCAGCCCAGGCAACATAGTGAGACCGCCATCTCTCCAAAAAAAAAAAAAAAAAACAATGAGCCTGGCGTGGTGGCACATATTATCTATAGTCCCAGATACTCAGGAGGCTAAGGTAGAGGATCACTTAAGCCCAGGAGACGGATATTGCGGTGAGCAGAGATTGCACCATTGCACTCCAGCCTGAGCAACAGAGCAAGACCTTGTCTCACAAAAAAAAAAAAAAAAAAAAGGAAGAGCTATAACCCACATGGCACACAATTCACCCGTTTATGATGCTTTTAGTGTATTCACAGATACGTGCAAACAACACCACCGTTAACTTTAGGACATTCCATCATCTGTGAAGGAAACCATCCCCTACCTTTAGCTACTGCCCTGATAGACAATGGGCCTGAGGACCCCTCAGTTATGCAAGGCAGGGCTGGAGTCAGGGGCCCTGGGCTGACTTTATTGCTCTGCTATTGCTGCCTTGAAATTCTGAATACATTTTTAAAACAAGCGCACCATATTTTCATTTTGCACTGAGCTCCGCAGATGATATAGCTGGTCCTGAAGCGGGACAGAGGATCATTCTGACCTGGAGTCAGACTCCAGTGATGCAAGCTTCTACTGGGTGGAGGCCCGGGAACTCAGGAGCCTTCCGTGGGAGCGTGCCCATTGGCAGCGCATCCCTGGAGATGGATAGACAATTTCCACATCCCCTTTGCCCCTGTGCACGCTTCCTCTGGCTGCCATCATAAATTACCACAAACTGGGTGGCTTAAAACAACAGAAATGTATTTGCTCCTGGTTCTGGAGGCCAGAAGTCCACACTCCAGGGGTCAGCAGGGCCGCAACCCCATGAAGGCTCCAGGGAGGGTCTGCTTCATGCCTTCTCTTGAGTTTCTAGTGTTACCACCGACCCTCAGCGTGTCACTCCAGTCTTGGCCTCTGCCAACACAGGGTGGTCACGGGGTATCTAGGTCTAGGGTCCTTCTCCTCTTCTTTTTTTTTTTTTTTTTTTGAGACACGGTCTTGCTGTGTTGTCCAGGCTGGAGTGGAGTGGCACTCTCTCAGCTCTGCAACCTATACCTCCCAGGCTCAAGCAATCCTCCCACCTCAGCCTCCTCAGTAGCTACGACTACAGGTGTGGACCACCACACCTGGCTAATTAAAAAAAAATTTTTTTTTAGGCCAGGTGCAGTGGTTCACGCCTGTAATCTCAGCACTTTGGGAGGCCGAGGCAGGCGGATCACTTGAGGTCAGGAGATCGAGACCAGCCTGGCCAACATGGTAAAACCCCGTCTCTACTAAAAATACAAAAAGTAGCTGGGCGTGGTGGCGCGCACTTGTAATTCCAGCTACTCAGGAGGCTGAGGCAGGAGAATTGCTTGAACCCGGGAGGTAGAGATTGCAGTGAGCCGAGATTGTGCCATTGCACTCCAGCATGGGCGACAAGAGCAAGACTCTGTCTCAAAAAAAAAAAAAAAAAAAATTTAGCAGAGACAAGGTCTTACTGTGTAGCCCCGGCTGGTCTCAAACTCCAGAGCTCAACCAATCTGCCCACCTCGGCCTTTCAAAATGTGGGATTACGGGCATGAGCCACTGCACCCAGCCCTTCTCCTCTTGTTATAAGGGCACCCATCTCTGGACGAGGGCCCACCCTAATGACCTCAACTTGATTATGTTGGCAGGGACCTATTCCCAAATGAGGTCCTATTTACAGGTCCTGGGGGTCAAGACTCAGCATTCTTTTGGGGGGCCACAATCAGTGACTCACAAGCCTCAATCACCTGTTCCAGTGAGAAACAGGACTGAGATCAGAAGGAGTGGGGCAGAGCTGCCCTAGGCTGGTTCTCCTCTCCTCCTCACCTGCCGGCCCCGGCCTCTGGGCCCGTCACTGTCCTCTCCAGCTGTTCTTCCTTCCGGGCAAGGAGACTCAGCAGAAGGATGTGAGTGGCCTGGCCCTGTGGGGAGCCCCAGACAGGCCTGTGGACGCTTTGGGTAACTGCTGCGCCTGTCAACTCTCCTTGGTAGTCTAGGGTTCAAAGCCCAGGTGCATTCTAGAAGTCTGCTTCCAAGCGCTAAGGAAGCTTCAGTAGTTACTGGGAAAACCACAGGGGTCAAAGGTCCGTCGAATTATTTCCTGGATCCAAGTTTAACGTCTTTTCCCCGCCGCTTGCGGTTGTTGTGACCGAACTTTGAGTCTGGAACAGGTCACATGGCTTGAAATCACCGTCAATTCACCTGGTGCTGCTTTGGTTTCAGGCTCTTCCTTCTGTCCAGCTCCGTCCTGCCCAGCAGCCTGCAGAGAGGAGGCAGCCGGCACCACACGGGGCTTTGGAGACGTTGCGGGGACTGAGGACCCCACCCTGCTGCACAGAGCTCCTGCGAAAGCGACCCTGAGACCCCTGGTGAGTACTTCCGGAGACCCGGCTCCTCGGAGGGCTTGCAGCGCTGCTCCTGCACACACGACTCTCCAACGATCATTTCCCATGTTTTATTTAAATTTTTAAATATATATGTATTTTTAATTTTTGAGATGGAATCTCGCACTGTCACCCAGGCTGGAGTGCAATGACGCGATCTCGGCTTACTGCAACCTCTGCCTCCCAGGTTCAAGCGATTCTCCTGCCTCAGCTTCTCAAGTAGCTGGGACTATAGGCACCCGTCACCATGCCTGGCTAATTTTTGTATTTTTAGTAGAGATGGGGTTCCGCCATATTGGTCAGGCTGGTCTCGAACTCCTGACCTCAGGTGATCCACCTGCCTTGGCCTCCCAAAGTGCTGGGATTACAGGCATGAGCCACTGCGCCTGGCCCATTTTCCATTTTTTAGATGGCAGGTGTTGATTTGCTCTGATTCTCAAGTATTTTTAGCATACAGACCTCTTCAAGAGGCATCTGTCTCCCGTGGTCCAGCCTCTCATTCCAAATGAAAAGAATCAAGTCACGGGAATTCATGGGTCTGTGAGGAATCGCTCCCACCTGTGCCCAAGAGATTAACAAAGGTGGTGGCTGCAGCTCTGTGGACAATGGAGAAAAATGAGGCACAACCTGAGATCCTCACACAGGAGCATGATAAGTCCATGTGGTTATTCATATCATTGAATCCAGTGCACAGTTTGAAGGATCGTGCACGTATCAAGCTGCATGTATCAGTATGAGAAACCTCAGAAGCCGTACAGCCTTGCACAGAAGCATAGTTTCTGTGAAGTTCCAGGTAACAGTGAAGGCGCTGTTGATGTGAACCTGCTGTCTGCTCGAAGTATCATGCAAAGATACTATATACTGTTCATACACACTTCCACTTACAGGAAATGATTTTTAAAATATCATTTTTAGGCTGGGCTATAATCCCAGCACTTTCAGAGGCTGAGGTAGACAGATCACTTGAGCCTAGGAGTTCGAGACCAGCCTGGGCAACATAGGGAGATTCCATCTGTACAAAAATTAAAAAATAAGCCAGGCATGGTGGCGCATGCCTGTGGCCTCAGGTACTTGAGAGACTGAGGTGGGAGGATTGCTTGGGTCTGGGAGCTCAAGGCTGCAGTGAGCCACGATCACCTCACTGCATTCCAGCCTGGGCAACAGAGCAAGACCCTACCTCAAAAAAAACATTTTAAAATGATTTTTAGAATGTCTGGCCACAGAGGGAGGGAAGAGGGACTGAAGAGAACAAAAGGCGCCATCTGCCTCTCGTTTCCTTAAAAAGAAACCTGAAGTGCAGAATGTCAAGATGGTTGAATCCACATGGTGGGTATGTGGATATTTGTTATTTGCAGGATATTTGTTATTTGGAGGATTTTTTTAATATGCTGGAAACAGTGCACAGTTTTAAAACATTTTAAAATTATTTAGATGGATTCATGAGCTAATGGCCTTATGTTGATGCCACATAGGGGCTCAGACAGGGGCACAGCAGAGGACACAGCTTATCTCCAAAGCTAGGGCGCCTGGGCCTCTTGCTAGGATGGGAGGCTGGGCAGGTGACCGTTGAGGACCTCCAACAGCTCTTAGAGTCTGCCCTAGCCAGCATATCCCCTGAAGAGCAGGCGTTCCGGGCTGTAACAGCAACATGCTTCATGTACTCTGTCCAGACAGACCTGGGCTTGGGACATCAGCCCTGGTGGCGGCCCCAGACCAGCTGCAGCTCAGCCCTTTTGGGGACCTGTCCACCCTCTGTCTGCCTGGCCACCTTTGTAAGCCCATACTCTCCGCAGCCGAGCCGTGCTGGCCGTTACGGCCCTGAAACATCTTCCCCAAGGCACTTGTGCCCAGTGTCATTCCCCAGCACATTCCCTCACGTGGAGTCCTCTGTGCAGTCCTCTGTATCAGTGTCCTGGGCCGCTGCAAACAAGGGACCACCTGCTAGGTAGCTGAAAACAATGGGAACTTTCTTGTTGTTTTTTTAGACAGAGTCTCGCTATGTCACCCAGGCTGGAGTGCAGTGCCACGATCTCGGCTCTAGAGAAGCCGACAGTCTTGCTTCTAATGAAAATTACCTTTCATGAAGAACATATAAAGCAGCATTTCCAAAGTGTAGCACCCCTACTGTTACTTGTTTGTTTGCGTGTGTCTTTGTTTACTGGGACAGGGTCTCCCTGTGTCACCCAGGCTGGAGTGCAGTGGCACAATCTCAGCTCACCACAACCTCTGCCTCCCAGGCTCAAATGATCCTCCTGAGTAGCTGGGATTGCAGGTGCATACCACCATGCCTGGCTAATTTTTGTATTTTTAGTAGAGACAGGGTTTCACCATGTTGGCCAGGCTGGTCTCGAACTCCTAGGTTTGAGCAATCCTTCCGCCTTGGCCTCTCAAAGTGCTGGGATTATAGGCATGAGCCAATATGCCTAGCCTACTACCATTATTTTGGATGAATTTCTTTTTCTTTCTTTCTTTCTTTCTTTCTTTCTTTCTTTCTTTCTTTCTTTCTTTCTTTCTTTCTTTCTTTCTTTCTTTCGGTTTTTTTTTTTTTTTTTTTTGAGATGGAGTATCGCTGTGTCGCCCAGGCTGCAATGCAGTGGCATGATCTCGGCTCACTGCACGCTCTGCCTCCCGGGTTCACGCCATTCTCCTGCCTCAGCCTCCCCAGTAGCTGGGACAACAGGCTCCCACCACCACGCCCGGCTAATTTTTTTTGTATTTTTAGTACAGACGGGCTTTCACCATGTTAGCCAGGATGGTCTCGATCTCCTGACCTCATGATCTGCCCACCTCGGCCAGGCGTGAGCCACCTCACCCCGCCAAAAAAAATAAGTATTTATTTACTTTAATTTTTTAGAAAAAGCTGTAACTGACACAACAAAGTGTGAATTAGCGACGTTATTGCTTAGGATTGGGGTAGAGCAGGTGGGGCCATAGCACTCAGTCTTACGCAGAGGGAGAAACCAGCATGGCAAAGACCGTCAAGGTCGTTCCAACACCATGGTGATGAGTACAATCATTTTCAAAGCAGGTCTTATCCTGTGATGGGCATCTGGACATTTTGTTGTCATGGGAGTTTGTCCTTGCAGGCGTTACCATGCTGCTTCCCCTGCTGTGAACATCCCAGGACCGTGGGTTCTGACTGGCAAAGAGTGCACCTTGCAAATTTTACGATGGAGTTGATTTTAAAATGGTGTCACCCTGGCTCTCCTGGGCTCCTGCTTCCCTGACAGCTCCACCCCCATGGCCGCCCCTCCTAGGGTCCTTCCAGCGCCCAGCCATGGGGGAACTGTGCCGCAAGGACTCTGCGCTCACAGCGCTGGACGAGGAGACGCTGTGGGACATGATGGAGAGCCACCGCCACAGGATCGTGCGCTGCATCTGCCCCAGCCGCCTCACTCCCTACCTGCGCCAGGCCAAGGTGCTGTGCCAGCTGGATGAGGAGGAGGTGCTGCACAGCCCCCGGCTCACCAACAGCGCCATGAGGGCCGGTGAGAGCAGCTCCCTCTTCCCCACCTCTTCCAGCTTCCTGCGGCCCCAGGTGTTCCTTGGCTTTCAGTCCACACGGCTCCACTGTCTGCTTCTATCTTCAGGGGGTCTCTTCTCATCGTGTCTCTTATAAAAACACTTGCTCTTGCATTTAGGGCCCACCTAGATAACCAGGATGATCTGATCCTGAAATCATTAACTTATATCTGCAAAGGCCCTTTTCCCATAAAAGGTCACCTGGACAGGTTCCAGATGGACATGTCTTTGAAGGGGAACCACCATTTACACCACTACCGATGTCTTTGGAGTACATTCTGATGGTCCCACTAGCTGTGTTTATTCATTAAAAAATGAGAATGCTAATGGCTTTACCATATAAAGTTGTTAGGAGAAGCAAGTGAGTTAGTTTATAAAATACTGCAAAGCTGGGGCTATAGAAAACAGGCAGTAGGTGGTAGCTGTCAACATGGTAATATTCATGCATGTTGGTGTATGAACCCCAAACACAGGAGAGATTAATCCACGCTAGTCATTCTGGCTGAGAGAGATGGGCTCTGGGCCCTGGGTGTGGAAGGCCCTGAGGCTCCCTGGGACCTGTCCCCCGTAGCCCTGGGGTGCCACTCTGCTTCTTTCTGTGCATGGCTCCAAAGCTGATGGCGCTGTGGTGGGACCCGGCGTCTGCACCACCCACCGGCTTGCCAGGGAGGTGCTTGCAAGCAGGAACCGACCTCCTCACCCTGTCCCCGTCCCCCCACGCTTGCCAGAGCACTTGGGTTGCAGTTTTTGCTCAATAAATGCCAGCTTTACCCTTCTCAAGTCTGACTGAGGTCACGTGGGTAAAGGGAGCCTGTGAGAGTAGTGAGGGCGCATCCCACCCAGCAGATCCCGGAAAACTGCTTTTACCTCCCAATTCTTAGATGTGCGGGGGGTTTCCCCAGCCCCAGGCCCCTCCCCTGTGGGGAAGCCAGCCAGGGAGCCCAGCCCCTTTGGTAGCTAACAGACGGTTCTGCCTCCCAAGGGCACTTGCTGGATTTGCTGAAGACTCGAGGGAAGAATGGGGCCATCGCCTTCCTGGAGAGCCTAAAGTTCCACAACCCTGACGTCTATACCCTGGTCACTGGGCTGCAACCCGATGTTGACTTCAGCAACTTCAGCGGTGAGAGCTCCGACTCTGATCGCAGGCACTTCCTAGGAGCCTCAGGCTCCTGGTAACCCCAGGTCCCCACTTACCTGCCGATTCGCCCTTCTCCCCCTTCCCTCCAGGCTGCAGTCCCTGTCCCAGCCCCAGCACTCTGAGGGTGAGGAACCCCCTCCCTGTATTGGGGGTGGGTAGGATAAGGAGCCCCTGCGCCTTGACTCTAAAGGGTTGGTCCTTAATTACCCAGCACCAAGAGGAGACCCCTGAGGGATGGGGTAGGGAGATCTGCTTGGAAAGACACAAGCAAAGGGCAAGGGAGTGTCTCCTGGAGTCTGCCTTTAACCTTGCGGCTTTGCTGGAGGGACCAGAACAGCCCAGCCCCAGCTCCTAGGAGGCGACAGAGGGTACAGGGCTGCAGAGCCTTCTGTGCACTGCTCACCATTTTCCTTCAGGGAGTAATTCTAGGTTTCCCTGGAGGAACTGTTGAAAGATTTATGTATTGAAAGGAGCAGGACTCACATGACCCAAAACGGTGGAGAACAGACCATTTTCCCTGTACTCCCGCACAGTGTGTGTTTATGTTCTTTAGAGTTCTAGTACATGGATTTGTATTCTTGTTTTATCTTTTTCTCGGGATAACATTAAAATGAGTTAGCACTGAGCACATCTCAGCTACCAAGGAGGGTCATTAAATCTGAACAGTGGGGTCTTATGGGGAAGGTCAGAGTGGGTAACCCTCATGCCAAAATCGGGAGTCACGCTGTTTATTCAACCAAAGGACCAAGTCTGCTTGAGGCCCAGGAGCTTTTAAGGAGACCAGCAGGTTAAAGCTGGGGGCCTGCTGGGGAGTCTGGGCAAGGCTGTGGGGTCATGGGAGCAATGCCTCGGCCCACCGGCCCACCTGCATACCTGCCACATGCCCATCTGCCCACATGCTCAGCTTCCCACCTGCTCACTTGCCCACCTGCCCGTCTTCCCACAGGTCTCATGGAGACATCCAAGCTGACCGAGTGCCTGGCTGGGGCCATCGGCAGCCTGCAAGAAGAGCTGAATCAGGAGAAGGGGCAGAAGGAGGTGCTGCTGCGGCGGTGCCAGCAGCTGCAGGAGCGCCTGGGCCTGGCTGAGACCCGTGCTGAGGGCCTGCACCAGCTGGAGGCTGACCACAGCCGCATGAAGCATGAGGTTAGCACCCACTTCCATGAGGTGCTGAGGCTGAAGGACGAGATGCTCAGCCTCTCGCTGCACTACAGCAGCGCACTGCAGGAGAAGGAGCTGGCCGTCTCACGCTGCCGCAGCCTGCAGGAGGAGGTAGGGAGACACCCTGCACCCCAGTGGGACCCTGCTGCTGTCTGCCCCCAGGCCTTTGTACTAGCTGGTCCATCTGCCTGGAACTCCTTTCCCCTCTTCCTTGTCTAACACTTCCCTGCCCCAAGACCCTTGGCTGAGACCCCTCTGGGAAGCTGATCCTTCCCCTCCCTGGGAGGCCACCCAGGCCCCTCTGTATAGCCTGCATGGCGGCAAGGTGTGCCTTGTCCAGTAGCTGCCCATGGCCTGGCCTGCTTGTCTATAAACTGCCCATCCTGCCGACGCCTGGGCAGATCTGGACACACTGGGCTCCATATTTGTAGAGCCACCTGTGTCCCACTGCCCAGCTGTGGCAGTGACACGGGATAGTCAGTCTCTGTCGTCCTCCTTTGTCCTTCTCAGCTGGCCCTGGACTCAGGCGGGGAGGGCAGGAGGGCTCTCAACTCAGGCCTCTGAAACTGCATGTGTTTCACTCATTTTTCTTTGGGGCTAATGACCTGACTGTTGGGTAAAAGGCTTCTCAAAATATGGAGGATGTGCACTCCTTGCCATTTTGGCATTTTCTTTTTACCTTTATTTTTATTACTATTATTTTTAATTGTTTAGAGACAGTATCTCACTCTGTCACCAAGGCCAGAGTACAGTGGTGCAGTCCTAGCTCACTACAGCCTCAAACTGCGGAGCTCAAGGAATCCCAAACCCAGCCTCCTGAGTAGCTGGGACTGCAGACTGTGCCACCCACCCAGCTAATTAAAAAAAAATTTTTTTTTGAGATGGGGCTCTCACTAGGCTGGTCTCCAACTCTTGGGCTCAAGTGATCCTCCCACCCTGGCCTCCCAAAGTGCTGGGATTGCAGGTGTGAGCCCCTGCGCCAGCCAGCGCTTTGCCTTTGTTTTAATTTTTTTTGATTTTTTTTTTTTTGAGATGGAGTCTCGCTCTGTCACCCAGGCTGGAGTGCAGTGGCGCGATCTCGACTCACTGCAAGCTCCGCCTCCCAGGTTCACGCCATTCTCCTGCCTCAGCCTCCCGAGTAGCTGGGACTACAGGCGCCCGCCACCAAGCCCAGCTAATTTTTTGTATTTTTAACAGAGACGGGGTTTCACCATATTAGCCAGGATGGTCGCGATCTCCTGACCTCGTGATCCATCCACCTCGGCCTCCCAAAGTGCTGGGATTACAGGTGTGAGCCCCTGCGCCAGCCAGCGCTTTGCCTTTGTTTTAATTTTTTTTTATTTTTTTATTTTTTGAGATGGAGTCTTGCTCATCGCCCAGGCTGGAGTGCAGTGGCGTGATCTCGACTCACTGCAAGCTCTGCCTCCCAGGTTCACGCCATTCTCCTGCCTCAGCCTCCCTAGTAGCTGGGACTACAGGCACCCGCCACCAAGCCCGGCTAATTTTTTGTATTTTTAACAGAGACGGGGTTTCACCATATTAGCCAGGATGGTCGCGATCTCCTGACCTCGTGATCCATCCACCTCGGCCTCCCAAAGTGCTGGGATTACAGGCGTGAGCCCCTGCGCCAGCCAGCACTTTGCCTTTAATCATGGCATTTGTTGTTTGTTTTTAATTTGTTACTTCTCATTTAGAAATTATTTCAAATATATATTTTTAAATCACACAAATGAAAACAGTACAAAAAATACCCACCTACCCTTGCTTTATCATTTGTACTCTTACTGTCTCATGGCCCTTTACCCCCACCAAACCTTTCAATGTCTGCTTCCTGAGAATAACCACATGCTCCTGTATAGCCACAGCGCCATTCTCAACTTCAGTCTTTTCGGTATGGACACCCTGTTTTTATCCAATCCTTCTGTGTTCCGGTTTTATCATCTGTCCCTTCCCCCCAGCTCAGGGTCGGGCCCTGCATTCCACTGTTCCTCTCTTTATCCGCCTTGCCTTCGTGTGGCAACAGCCCACAGCCTTTCTTTGTCTATTACGAGGTGGCCCCCTTTAAAGCCCTCACCCCTTCCCTTTGATGATAGACGGCCTCTCATTTGGGGTTTGTCTTGTGTTTCCCACGTGTAGACAGAAGTTATGTTCTTTGGCCAGGACCCTGCACAGGGGCTGCTGGCCTGACTCAGGGCATCCCCTGAGAGCTCTCGAGGTCCTGTTGCCCCTCACGGGGGACGTCACCCTCCACCACTTGCCAAGGTGCAGCCCAATTGCTCTACTGCAGAATCGCTCTTTCTTTTCTTCCCTGCAACTGATAAGCATCTCGGGTGTGGGGCACTGAGACCAGCAAGCGCCATGCTCCTGGTGGACATTTCCTGGGACATTGCTGTGGAGACTCTGGCGGGAGCTGGTCTCTACCCTGGGGGCTGTGAATAATGACCGTGCCAGTGCCCCACTTTGCTGCTGCCCACAGCCTCTGCCTTCCCTTCTCCCGTGGCTGACTCTGTTCTTGGCGCAGTTCATGGGTTCCTACTCTGCAGGGTCTGACCTCTCACTGTCCTTAATGATTTTGGTCTCAAATGGACCCAGATGTGACCCATGGAGCCCTTCAACCAGCTCCATGTCCTGAGACAGGTCCCTTGTTTTTGGAGCACCAACTTCCTATCTGGCCTCACGAGATATTACAGGATCATCTTGTACCCAGCCTACCCCAAATCCAGCCTCAGCCCATTCTCTGAGGGCCCCACTTCCTTTTTTTCACTTGTTGGTTTGTTTTTTTGAGACGGAGTCTCGCTCTACCACCCAAGCTGGAGTGCAGTGGTGCCATCTCAGCCCACTGCAACCTCTGTCTCCCGGGTTCAATCAATTCTCCTGCCTCAGCCTCCTGAGCAGCTGGGATTATAGGTGAGCACCACCACGCCTGGCTAATTTTTTGTATTTTTAATAGAGACGGGGTTTTGCCATGTTGGCCAGGCTGGTCTCAAACTCCCGACCTCAGGCGATCTGCCCTCCTCGGTCTCCCAAAGTGCTGGGATTACAGGCATGAGCCACGGCGCCTGGACTCCTGTCTCCTTTTAGAGAACAAGATCTGGGCGTAGGTGTGCCCATCACTACTGGGGTGTCTGCTTCTCAGCCCTTTCAGGGAACAGAGCTAGGAAACACAGATACACATTTGGAAATATACATATACATACGCACATACATACTTGTCTGTGTCCACACACATACTCATATGCATGGAAGTATACATACAATTCACATGCATACTTCACCCATACCTCTAATTCCAACCCACGCCCCGTGGCTTCTTCTTGCCTCCTCCCGTTCCGTACGTGTGTGCTCCTTCCTCAGTGGGAACCCTGCTCCCAGCGTCACCAGCACATTCCGCCATGCTCAGTCCTGCAGGACATCTCACATCGCTTCAGAATCGCTCTGCCCATACCACTGCCATTAACAACCCCACTCAGATGAGCACTGGATTTGGTTGTAATTCACCTCCCCCCACCACCCAGTCTTGCTCAAGGCTGAGGGTTTGTAATCAAACGCTGTGTTTGTGAGTCACTGTAGCTTCGTGCTCTCTGTCCTTGTCTGTCTGTCTCTCTCTTCATTGTGGTTATGGCGTCTGTGGGAAATAGAATTCGGTTCATTTGTTCTGGTTCACTTTCAGTCTCGTGTTTTCCTGTTCCCTTCCAACTCTGACTTGATTTTACTTTTTGAATCTGTAGACTGTGACGTGCCCAGCCCAGCTGGACCATTGCAGGAGCTGGGTACTTGCGAATTGAGAATGTGCTAAGCGGGTATCGGGAGGGGAAAGTCCAGGTGGAAAGGTCCTTCTTGGCCACAGCCCAGGGGTGAGCACCAGCACCCACCCTGACATATAGACTCTCCGGGCTTGCCTCATGGGAAAAGTCCTGCCTCCCCAGGGCTGCCACACCCAGGATGGGAAGAGGCCGGACCCATTGCTCAAGCTCCAAGTTTCTGCTGTCCAGAGGAAGGAGGCCAGCAGGACCTGGTGGGACAGTCCCTGGAGGGCCAGGGCCCTGCACACAGATTGCAAATCAGTACAGGGGCTTTGCTGTCTGAATAGCCCCAGTCTCACATTCCCAGGCACATCTACCCCATCCGACCTGACTTTCCTCTCTCTTACTTCTTACTGATTTCCGTGACTCCAAATTCCCTTTATTGCTGTATTTAGAAGAATATGGACAAGCAGGGGAGCCGGGGAGCATGCTGGCCATCACTGCCAGCTGCTCAGCTGTAGAGATCCAGGAGCTGGTTATCAAGGCCTCTTGGTCTAGTCCTGGGACCCTAACCCTGGATGGAGTTCAACCATGGTGCCTCATATACACAACAGAGCTGAAAGGCCTCTGTCCTCCCAGCCCCAGACGAATATTTGGGACTATTCATTAGGTGAACCCTTTTGTGGGTTTTTCAGTCTTAAGGCAGGAAGCCCCCTGAGTGTGAAAAGCATCATTAGGAGGAAGGGTGAGAAATCCACCCAGCTCCTGGTCAGGGGAGAAGCTGTTTCCATCGCCTTCCTGTCGCCTCCCCCTGCACAGCTGTATCTACTGAGGCAGGAGCTGCAGCGAGTCAGCATGGTTTCCTCCCGCGAGCTGGAACTGCAAGAGCAGTCCCTGAGGACGGCCAGCGACCAGGAGTCCGGGGACGAGGAGCTGAACCGCCTGAAGGAGGAGAATGAGAAACTGCGCTCGCTGACTTTCAGCCTGGTAGGTTCCGGTCCCCCCAGCAGAGAGCAGCCTCCTGCCTTGGGGGCTTGGTCCCCAGGCTGTGGGGTTTCTGGCAGATGGTTTAATTAAGGTGAGGCGAAGGACAGGAGGTGAAATTCGGGGACTCTTCTCACCCACTTTCTGTTTACCTCCTTCCTTCCTGCTGTTCCCCAGACCCCAAAATTGGCACAATTAAAAGCTGTTGGAACCAGTATTAAAAGCTGGAACTGGGCACAGTGGCTCATTCCTATAATCCCAGCACTTGGGAGGCCGAGATGGGCGGATAGCTTGAGCTCAGGAGTTCACAGCCTGGGCAACGTGGCGAGACCCCATCTCTACAAAAAATACAAGAAGTAGCCGGGCATGGTGGTGCACACCTGTGGTCCTAGCTACCCAGGAGGCTGAGATGGGAGGATCGCTTGACCCTGGGAGTTTCAGGCTGCAGGGAGCTGAGATCACGCCACTGCACTCCAGCCTGGGCGACAGAGGGAGACCCTGTTTCAAACAAATAAAAGCGAAAGCCGCTGGAGGCGCATCACAATGCCCCACTTGGTGGGTTTGCTGCAGCCACTGTGTTTTGGAGTGGACTTGGCCCGTTGTAAAGCATGGGACTCGTGTTAAAGATGGGGGAAAGAAACCTTTCTGCCTGGAAAGATTCCGCCCTCTGGGCCTCATGTGCACTGGAGAGAAGGGGGTTCTGAAGCAGAGCAGTGAGCGAGCAATGACCCTTGGCTTCTCCTCCTTGCCCCGCTCAGTAGGTTAGTATTGAGATACTCCTTCCGTAAGCATTCACTGGGCCTGGGGCACCAGTCCTCCTGCAGCCTGGATTGTGTGCCTGTTTATAAGCTTCTTCCTGGGAAGTGAGTGTCAGAGGGAACCACCTGTCTGCTGGTTTCTCCCTCGCTGCGAAACTGCCGGTAGGTCTGCTGAAGGAGAAGGCTGACCTGGTAAAGGGAGGAACTGGTGTCCTAAGAGGTCACCAGTTTCCTGTGTTCCTTTCTCCTTGGACGTGAATGCGCACTTTTTCCAGGCATGGTGGGTGGCTTTTCCGTGGCTTCTCTCCTGCCCAGTGTACAGTAGTAAGACTGCATCCGTCCACACACCTGACCGTGAAGTTGCCGCCGTCTTCTTGGGATTCTGCTTGCCTAGGGCAGACCTCTGGGGAAGCCAGCACCCCAAAATGAGCTCTCTCTGCCCCAGGCAGAGAAGGACATTCTGGAGCAGAGCCTGGACGAGGCGCGGGGGAGCCGACAGGAGCTGGTGGAGCGCATCCACTCACTGCGGGAGCGGGCCGTGGCTGCTGAGAGGCAGCGAGAGCAGGTGCCGTGTGACCCCTTCCTCTCCTGTGACCCTCCTGGGGCTGGTCTCAGGGGCGCGGACAGGTCTGTGGGGAAGCCAGATTCCTTCATCCACGCCGAGCTCACATAATTTTGCTGAACGAAACTGTCGGCCTGCTTTGTCAGCGCCACCCTGAGCACCGACTCACACCCCACAGCTAAGACCATGGTCAGGCAGATGCGTGATTCAAACGCAGGGGATTGCAGGGCCCGGGGCCCCGGGCCCGGGGCCCCAGGGAGAGCCAGGGACTTAGGTGAGCAGGGAACGGGGAGGAAAGGAGACAGTGGAAGAGAAGAGGACAGGGACGGGGAATTGTTTTTTTGGGACATTAAAAAAGCAAAACACAACTATGCATGTAACATCCACTCATTGTTTTAATTCAGATATAATCAGCCTCAGCAACTGTCTTGATGTGCCTCGAAATCTAGCACTTAAGAGACGAGTGAGGCCAGGCACAGTGGCCCACGCGTATAATCAGCACTTTGGGAGGCTGAGGCAGGCAGATCACTTGAGGCCAGGAGTTCGAGACCAGCCTGGCCAATACAGTGAAACCCTGTCCCTACTAAAATTACAAAAATTAGCTATATTTTTTTAGTAGAGGGCCTGGTGGTATGTGCCTGTAATCCCAGCTACTAGGGAGGCTGAGGTACGAGAATCACTTGAACCCTGGAAGCAGAGGTTGCAGTGAGCCGAGATCGTGCTGCTGCACTCTAGCCTTGGCATTGCAGCAAGTCTCCATCTCAAAAAAAAAAAAAAAGAGACGAGTGAGAACTGACCTTATTTCATCCCTAGAACTACCTCCTTCCCTCCACCCCTGGGCTCCCCGACCCCCTCCTCAGCCCAGACCCTTAGAGCTGCTGAGCTCCACAGGCCATGTGTCCCACTCTGTCCAGTACTGGGAGGAGAAAGAACAGACCCTGCTGCAGTTCCAGAAGAGTAGGATGACCTGCCAGCTCTACAGGGAGAAGGTGAACGCACTGCAGGCCCAGGTGTGCGAGCTGCAGAAGGAGCGAGACCAGGTACCTAAGAGGCCAGGCCCACCCCATCACCCAGTGCTTGCTTCCCCAGGTGAGGGCTGGTTCCGGGGACAGTCTCATGGCTCCCTGTCCTTGATGGCAGCTGGTCCCAGATTTCAGGGTCTCTTTCCCCGGTCCACACGAAGTTTCCTCACTCCCCCATGCCTGTTGTCCACATGCTGTCTCTATCATCCTTCTTGCTTTTATTCCTGGCACATGACCCTGAGAAAGTGCACCCCAAATATTGGGTTTTGTTGAAACTGCACACGTGAACATGAATTGAAATGATTCCTAAGTTTGCACAGCTCAGCGTGGGCCATTTAGTGGATGTCAGATGCACGCAGGCTAGAAACAGAGCTCTCCTTCTCTAGCTGAGGCTCCCCCGTGGTGATGGCTTGGCCTGTTTACTCCCGTCTTGGCCCACAGGCATACTCCGCAAGGGACAGTGCTCAGAGAGAGATTTCCCAGAGTCTGGTGGAGAAGGATTCCCTCCGCAGGCAGGTGTTTGAGCTGACGGACCAGGTCTGTGAGCTGCGCACACAGCTCCGCCAGCTGCAGGCAGAGCCTCCGGGTGTGGTGAGTGCTCCTGGCTGACCCGAGCTGGAGGCCAGGCAGGGGCTGCGGGGACAGCGGGACAGAGCTGGGCCCCAGGGTGGCCCAGGGAGGCACTGGGAGGACAGGCAGGGTCCCAGGCTGGGCCACACGCTGCACCTGCAGAGACGGCCCAGTGTCACTGTGTTGACTGACACACCGGCTCCCACGCGTGAATGGTGCCGTAAAATCTTGAAGGTGCTCAGTAGACAAGTAGAGTCTGCTTCCGTGTCATAGAATGGGGAGCTTAGCGGAAGGTTCTGGAACTCGTCGAGTGTGGTGATGGATGTGGCAGGCGGCGTTTGAAGCTGTCCACAGGCAGCCATTTGCAGTGCAGATGCTGTGTTCCTGAAATGCTTAAAAGCCCAACGTCTGAGAGCGAAAAGACAGACCCAGGTGTAACAAAGGGAGCATGTTCCCAGACAGCCGGGATTCTTAGAAAGCCTCTCGCTCTGGGCTGGCAGGCAGCTCCAGCTCCAGGCCCCCAGGGAGGCACAGGAGCTCCTCCCTCCGCATGCAGAATCCACCGGCCCTTCCTGCCTCACCCCCTACACAGCCAGCGTCCCACATCGATGGTGAAAACACACGTGTGCACGCAGACAAAAACCCTGGGGCAGGCGCCAACGCACAGGCTGTGCTCATTCTGAGTGTGAGATGATGGGTGGATTTTATTTTCTTTTATTTATTTATTTATTTTGAGACAGAGTCTCGCTCTGTCGCCCAGGCTGGAGTGCAGTGGCCGGATCTCAGCTCACTGCAAGCTCCGCCCCCTGGGTTTACGCCATTCTCCTGCCTCAGCCTCCCGAGTAGCTGGGACTACAGGCGCCCGCCACCTCGCCCGGCTAGTTTTTTGCATTTTTTTTTAGTAGAGACGGGGTTTCACAGTGTTAGCCAGGATGGTCTCGATCTTCTGACCTCGTGATCCGCCCGTCTCGGCCTCCCAAAGTGCTGGGATTACAGGCTTGAGCCACCGCGCCTGGCCTTTATTTTCTTCTCTAACTGGTTCTGCTTCCCTACCTCCAATTTTCTATTTGTGTGTGTGTGTGTGTGTGTGTGTGTGTGTGTATTATATATTATTCGTAGAACTGGTAAATCACACATATTCTAAAAGAAATGAAATGCTGTGTGTCCAGCTGGTTTCTTTCAGTCCCATTGATTGGCAGCACCTGTGACCCTGTGACGCTGGGTCCCGGGCTCAGAGGACAGGGGCATGATTGTTTTCCCTGGAAGCTGAGAGAGGAAACTGCTGGGGAGGGTGGAGCGGGCGGTGCTGACCTGGTAGAAACCCCACGGGCCTCGAATGGGAGCCTTTCCTGAATTAACCAGCCTGTCTGGCCTGTCTTTGGCAGCTCAAGCAGGAAGCCAGGACCAGGGAGCCCTGTCCACGGGAGAAGCAGCGGCTGGTGCGGATGCACGCCATCTGCCCCAGAGGCGACAGTGACGGCAGCCTCGTCAGCTCCACGGAGGTACAGCCGCTCCTCCCACCTCCCTCACTGCCTTGACCCTCTGGGCCAGCCCAGGGGCTCCTCTGTCAGGACAAAAGTGGGCCTCCTTCCACCCTGTCCCCACAGGGAAGAGGTTGGTGTGATTGTGAGAGTTCATTTTAGTTTTTTGAGACGGAGTCTGCTCTGTTACCCAGGCTGGAGTGCAGTGATGTGATTTCGGCTCACTGCAACCTCCACCTCCCAGGTTCAAGCGATTCTGTTGCCTCAGCCGCCCAAGTAGCTGGGATTACAGATACCCGCCACCATGTCCAGTTAATTTTTGTATTTTTAGTAGAGATGGGGTTTCACCATATTGGCCAGGCTGGTCTTGAACTCCTGACCTCAAATGATCTGCCGGCCTCAGCCTCCCAAAGTGCTGAGATTACAGGCATGAGCCACTGCACCTGGCCCTATTGCGAGAGTTTTAAACATCAGAGGTTGATTCTGTCACAGTCCTGGAGGCCAGAAGTCCAAAGTCAAAGTGCTGACAGGGTACCCGTCTGAAAGTCCTGTTCCTAAAGAAGGTCACATTCACAGTTTGCAGGGTGGACATGAATTTCCAGGGGACCCGATTCAACCTGGCACAGACGGTCCCCAGACATGAGTTTCCAAGGGACCCAATTCAACCTGGCACAGACGGTCCCCAGACATGAGTTTCCAGGGAACCCGATTCAACCTGGCACAGACGGTCCCCAGATATGAGTTTCCAGGGCACCCGATTCAACCTGGCACAGACGGTCCCCAGATATGAGTTTCCAGGGGACCCGATTCAACCTGGCACAGACGGTCCCCGGACATGAGTTTCCAGGGGACCCGATTCAACCTGGTACAGACGGTCCCCAGATATGAGTTTCCAGGGGACCCGATTCAACCTGGCACAGACGGTCCCCGGACATGAGTTTCCAGGGGACCCGATTCAACCTGGTACAGACAGTTCCCGGGATGCCAGCCTCACTGTGGTTTCTGGAGCCTCAGGTCTCTGGCATCTGCCCTCACCCTTTGGCAAAGGAAAGAGGCGGTCCCACCACAGTGGGCATGTGGCATGAGGATGCTGGGGTCAAAGTCCCAGTGCCGCAGGATGCTGGGAGCCGGGAGGGAGGGAGGGTGAGAGGCAGGTGAGCCTGACATCCCTTTGCCATGCCTTGGGGTGGACCTGGGGTTTCCTTCCTGGACCATCCCAGCAGCACCCCAAGCACATCAGGCCCAGGCTCACTTGCCCCCTGGCCACTCAAAGAGTCGGGGGAGGCCAGGATCTTCCCCAGAACACTGAGTGCACACAAGGGGAAGATGTCACTGTCGGTGCTGGGACTCCCTGGGCCAGGGCAGCCCAAACCCTCAACTGAATTGACTCTCGAATCTGCCTTAATGCCCCTCTGTGCCCCCCATTCCCCACAGGACAGAGTCCAGCCATGTTTCCCTTCCCTGGGGGTGGGTCGGGTCGGGGAGGGAAGGGAAGGGAACTCAGGTGCTCAGAACTGGCTCCCAGCAGCTCTGCTCACCAGGACAGACCGTCCTCATTCACCGACCTCGTGGGCAACTGACCGATCCGCTTCCCTCCAGCCATGCTCCTCCTGCCCCGGCTTTCTAATCTGGCCGCGCTAGGGGGACTGCCTCCTACTTCCTGGGCTCTGTGTGCCACTGCTCTGTTGCTCTCTCTGTCTGGAATGTGCCCCACACATACACTCCCCCTCACTCCTCTGTCTGTGCCACTTTCTCCAAAGAGTCCGCCCTGGCCTCCCTGCCCTGCCCATGTCGCCCACAGCCCTGGAATGCCTCACTCCACCTCACTGGTCCATGGGCGCCCATTGGTTCCCCCACACCAAGGATGGTGCCTGTCCTCAGACGTACTTCTGACACCATCAAAGGACCTGGCACATAGTAGCTGCTCCAGGAATACTTATTAGTGAAAGAAGGGGCTGGACTCAGACCTACCCCACGCACCGGGTGGCCTCAGTGCTTCGCACGTCACACTCGTCAGTGTTCATTCTGAACGCAGCCTGCCCTCCCTAGCCGCTAAGCGCTCAACCTCTCTGGGCCTCAGTTGCTTTGTGCATTAGTTTGTTCTCATGCTGATGGTAAAGACATACCCGAGATTGGGTAATTTATAAAGAAAGAAGTTTAATTGACTCACAGTTCAGCATGACTAGAGAGGCCTCAGGAAGCTTACAATCATGGCAGAAGGCGCCTCTTCACAGAGTGGCAGGAGAGAGAATAGTGCTCAGCAAAGGGGGAAGCCCTTTATAAAACCATCAGATCTTGTGAGAACTCACTCACTGTCACGAGAACAGCATGGGAGAAACAGACCCCATGATTCAGTTATCTCCACCTGGTCCCACCCTTGACATGAGGGAATTATTACAATTCAAGATGAGATTTGGGTGGGAACACATGGCCAAACTACATCACTTTACATGTCAAATGGGACAGCAGCGCTGCCTTACAGATTTATCCTGAGAACTAAGCCAAGCAGCTAATAGAGTGCCTGACATACAGCAGGTGCTCACTGCATGTGACCCCAGTGTCTGGCATACAGCAGGCGCTCAGTGTATGTGACCCCAGTGCCTGGCATACAGCAGGCGCTCAGTGTATGTGACCCCATGTCACATGGGGTCACATTTCCTTCCCCTCCTGCTGCCTCCTCTCCACTCAGTTCTCACTGTGGCTCACTCTCTCTACACCGTGGGAGGAGTCTCGAGGTGTCCTCATGCATGCCCCGCTGACCTCTGTTCTCCCTCCTCCAGTCTCAGCTCTGGTCGGACCTAAGCAACACATCCAGCCGCGAGCTGGCGGACAGCTTCCGCTCCAGCAGCCCCGTGCCCCCCAGCCAGCAGTCCCTGTACAAGCGGGTGGCCGAGGACTTCGGGGAAGAACCCTGGTCTTTCAGGTAGAGCACATGTGGCACTGGGGTCCTTCCTGGCAACTCACCAGAGACACCCACCTAGACCTCAGGGCATCTGGGGGTTGCAGGCAGCAGCTCCTGCCCTCAAAGCCCCGGAGCTGGCAGGTGCTGGGGGCCAGTGCTTGGGGCGTGGGGACTCAGAGGGAGCAGGTGATGCAGTCTGAGCCTGCTGCTTCTTGTGCTTTGCAGCAGCTGCCTGGAAATCCTGGAGGGAGATCCAGGAGCCCCGCCGGGAGCTAAGGCGGGCAACCCACACCTGGATGATGAGCCCCTAGACAGAGCAGGTGAGCGTGCCCAACCCTGAACTCCACAGCAGCCCACCTCCCCTGGGCAGAACAGGGAGCTGATGAGAAGGCCGGGGCCTCTCTCCAGGGAAAGAGCAGATAGAAGCAGAGCTCAGCTTCTGCCCTGGGCCTTGACCTTGGCCTCGATCTTGCACTTTGGGAAAGTCCTGCCTGCCAGCCAGCATCAGCCAAAGGCCAGCTGCGCTCTGTTTGCTGGCGTCCTTGTGTTTTTCCCTAGAGCCAGGGAAGTTGTGTTTCATCCACGCCCCGCTCAGCACCCAGCCCCTTGCTCTGATCTGTAGCGCTTGGGCTTCCTAGTGGTTTCGGACGGCAGCAGGCAGGGTCGCTTAGTGGTGCCAGGCTGAGGCCAGGCACAGTGTGACATCTACCTGAAGGGAGCATCTCTCCTCTCAGGCGCTGGCCCTAAGGCCTCGTGGTTCTCTTGTGGCTCATTTCTGTTTGTGATCGGACCAGCCCTCTCCTCCCAAAGTCCATGGGCCCATCATGGGCGGGTGCCCTAGCCTTTCCGCCTCAGCGCAACTGGCGCCCAGCCTTTGGCCTTGCACACAGTAGGTGCTTTGCTCCCCATCTGGAATTCACCTCATGGCCACCAGGGGGCGAAAGTGCCCCGCACTGCCCAGGTGCCTTCTGTGGGTGGCATGACAAGAAACCTTCATCTCTGGGGACTCATACACGTTTTTATGTATAACAGTGATAAATTGAGAGAGTCCACCCAAGGCATATCTAAATTAGATGTGAGATGAGAAGGGAGAGCTTATTCGTCTTGATTTTTCCTCTGTGAGGATTCTGCGTAATGCCCTGGTTGCATATACTTTTAGTGGCATTGACCTCAAATACATCCAGAGTACACACCTCATTTCATTGGCTTTGAATGTGATCCCAGTGGGTTTTTGCCTGTGAGCCAGGCCTAGGGAACTCTTAGGTCTGTGCTGGCCCTGGTTCTCCTGTGTGGTTCACAGAGTGAGACTTGCAGCCGTGGACCCTGGCAGGCTGCTCCCTGGCTCGGGTGCTCACAGGCTGTACAGTAAAATGCTAGAGCTTGGGAGACCCTGGGGAGCCTCTAGTCCTAGGATTGGCAACTCAGAGACCTGCCACCACCAGCTGGGAAGCAGAGGGGTCTGGGGTAAGGAGCAGGCAGCCGCTGGCCAGTGCCAGTGATTGCTGCCACATAGAAATGCAGGCCAGCGTGGAAATGCAGGGAAGTACAGTAGCGCAGGTCTGCGTAGAAATGCAGGTCCATGTTTGGGAGGCCAAGGTGGGTGGATCACGAGGTCAAGAGATCGAGACCATCCTGGCCAACATGGTGAAACCTCGTCTGTACTAAAAATACAAAAGTTAGCTGGGAGTGGTGGTGAACACCTGTAGTTCCAGCTACTCGGGAGGCTGAGGCAGGAGAATCACTCAAACCTGGGAGGCGGAGGTTGCAGTGAGCCAAGATCGCGCTACTGTACTCCAGCCTGGCAAGAGAGCGAGACTCCATCTCAAGAACACTAACAACAACAAAAGAAATGCAGATCCATGTAGAAAGGCAGGCCAGGGCTGGGCGCAGTGGCTCCCACCTATAATCCCAGCACTTTGGGAGGCCAAAGCAGGTGGATCACGAGGTCAGGAGTTCAAGACCAGCCTGGTCAACACGGTGAAATCCCGTCTCTACTAAAAATACGAAAAATTATCCGGGTGTGGTGGTGCATGCCTGTAGTCCCAGCTACTCAGGAGGCTAAGGCAGAAGAATTGCTTGAACCCGGGAGGCGGAGGTTGCAGTGAGCCAAGATCACGCCACTGTACTCCAGCCTGGGGGACAGAGCGAGACTCTGTCTCAAAAAAAAAAAAAAAAGAAAGAAAGGCAGGCCAGTGCAGGCCCATGCAGACATGGAGGTCAGTGCAGAAATGCAGGCCAGTCCTGAAATGCAGGTCCATACAGAAATACACGTCAGTGCAGAAGTGCAGGCCAGTCCTGAAATGCAGGTCCATGCAGAAATACACGTCAGTGCAGAAATGCAGCCCCAGGGTTACAGCAGATATTTTTTCAAGTGAAGCCAGAAATCCAGATTTTAGGTGAAATCTTCCTGTCTTTCAAATGTTGGCAACTCATTCAAATATCACAAAATAGCATGTGGTGCTCAGACCCTCCCAGTTGCAGCTCCTCACTAGTTACAGTGATTTTAGGAAAGATGAAATCAGTGTCCAAGCATTGAGGAAGGGGTGGAGGAAGAGAAAGTTCAGCCTCAGCACAGACGATGGAACAGGCACGGGGTGCCTGAGGCTGAGGGAGAAGGGGCTGAGGTTACAGGAAGCCCCATCAGCAGTGGGGTGACCAAGATCTGTGAGCTCTTGGCTTCCTCCCAGACCCTCCCCAGCTGGAAAGCAGCCTGCAGCCATTCTCACCTGGAAGCCTTGATGTCTCAGAGAGGTGAGCAGCAGGGGGGAGCCCTCCGAGGCTGGCTGGGGAACCAGGGCCAGAGGGTGGCAGAGCAGAGGCTGAGTGTCCTATCACCACTGGGAGGTGACAGCATTTCCCAGCACATGGTGCCATGGAGGGGGAAGAGAATTCCAGAGCACTGGGGCCAGAGGGAAGCAACGGAGAGGTGGCCTTGCCGGCTCTCCTACTCTGGGCAGTGCATAAGCTGGTCATCTCCCGGCCTGCAGCGGCGTCCTCATGCGGCGGAGGCCAGCCCGCAGGATCCTGAGCCAGATCACGGTGCTGGCGTTCCAGGGGGATGCGTTGCTGGAGCAGATCAGCGTCATCGGTGGGAACCTCACAGGCATCTTCATCCACCGGGTCACCCCGGGCTCGGCGGCGGACCAGATGGCCTTGCGCCCGGGCACCCAGATCGTGATGGTGAGTTGCACGAGGCCCCTCCTGTCCCCCGGGCTCTTCATGGGGGCAGCGGCAGTGGGTGGGGCGACCCAGACAGACTTCAGATCCCCCAGACCATGCAGATCCACTCTGGGCTAGGCCCCTGCTCTTTCCTGGGCTGATGTAAAGCGTTCCGCTCATTTATAAATGAGAGTCGTGCCGTGGGGAACCCAGCACATCACCCGCGGTGGCTGCTACCATGCAGCACTTCTGACCAGGGGTCTTTGCTTGAGGCCCTTTGACAGGGCTGGTGGCGGTCACTTCGGTGTGTGCAGTAAAATACACGTGACATATAATTCACTATTTTAACCACTGGGGCATTTCTTTTCTTTTCTTTTCTTTTTTTGTGGGGGGGGATGGAGTCTCGCTCTGTCGCCCAGGCTGGAGTGCAGTGGCGCAATCTCCGCTCACTGCAAGCTCCGCCTCCGGGGTTCACGCCATTCTCCTGCCTCAGCCTCCTGAGTAGCTGAGACTACAGGCACCCGCCACCGCGCCCGGCTAATTTGTGTGTGTGTGTTTTTAGTAGAGACGGGGTTTCACCGTGTTAGCTAGAATGATCTCGATCTCCTGACCTCGTGATCCGCCCGCCTTGGCCTCCCAAAGTGCTGGGATTACAGGCGTGAGCCACCGATCTTTACTTTTTTTTGTTTTGTTCTTTTGAAACAGGGTCTCGCTCTGTCACCCAGGCTCGAGTGCAGTGGTGCAATCACAGCTCGACCTCCCCAGGCTCAATTGATCCTCCCACCTCAGCCTCTTAAGTAGCTGAGACCAGACCACAAGCATGTGCTACCATGCCCGGCTAATTTGGGGACATTTTCTAAAACTTTTTTTTGTTGTTATAAAATGTACAAAACTGCTGAGAAGATAAATGGACACAAATGTACAACCTGGCCGGGCGCAGTGACTCACGCCTGTAATCCCAGCAGGAGGCTGAGGCAGGCAGATCACTTGAGGTCAGGAGTTCGAGACCAGCCTGGCCAACATGGCAAAACCCCATCTCTACTAAAAATACAAAAATTAGCCAGGCGTGGTGGTGGGCGCCAAGTAGTCCCAACTACTTGGGAGGCTGAGGCAGGAGAATCGCTTGAGCACGGGAAGCAGAGGTTGCAGTAAGCCAAGATTGCACCACTGCACTCCAGTCTGCATGACAGAGTCAGACTCTGTTTCAAAAAAAAGTATAATCTAACTAATTATTATTAAGTGAATACATGGGCAGAGGGTGACTTTGATGTGGCCTAAAAGCAGAAGCAGAATTATTAAACTTTAGGAAAAAAAATACTTCTGGGCACAGTGGTGCATGCCTGTAGTCCTAGCTACTCAGATAACTGAGTCCAGGAGATTGAGGCTGCAGTGAGCTATGATTGCACCACTGCACTCGAGCCTGGGTGACAGAGCAAGACCTTGTCTCAAAAAAAAAAAAAAAAAAAAAAAAAAAAAAGCCAGGCATGGTGGCTGATATCTATAATCCCAGCTACACAGGAGGCTGAGGCAGGAGAATCACTTGAACCCGGGAGTTGGAGGTTGCAGTGAGCTGAGATCGTGCCACTGTACTCCAGCCTGGGCGACAGAGTGAGACTCGGTCTCAAAAAAAAAAAAAAAAAAAAAGAAAAAGGAAAAGAAAAGCACAGTGCTTTCTTTCTTTCTTTCTTTTTTTTTTTTTTGAGACGGAGTCTCGCTCTGTCGCCCAGGCTGGAGTGCAGTGGCTGGATCTCAGCTCACTGCAAGCTCCGCCTCCCGGGTTCACGCCATTCTCCTGCCTCAGCCTCCCGCGTAGCTGGGACTACAGGCGCCGCCACCTCACCCAGCTAGTTTTTTGTATTTTTTAGTAGAGACGGGGTTTCACCGTGTTAGCCAGGATGGTCTCGATCTCCTGACCTCGTGATCCGCCCGTCTCGGCCTCCCAAAGTGCTGGGATTACAGGCTTGAGTCACCACGCCCGGCCACACAGTGCTTTCTTAATATGAAAAACTTTTTAAACCAAGAAATGTGCAAGATGGGCTTCACCTCATCCCACAGGCTCACCCTGCGGCTCCCAGGAGGGGACTGGGGATGGGGGCTCTGGGGTGGGAAGGTGAGCACAGAGGAGGGGAGAGGATGTGGCTGAACCCCTTGAACAGGAGTGTTCCACGCACCCCTCACTGCCCCCTTGGAACAGGCTGTCCAAATGCTGAGCTTCCCCAGGGCTCGAATGATAGCACATGGAGCTCCTAATCCAAGTGTCCTTCGTGTCCTCCACATGACCCCAGAAACCCTGTTTTACATTTCTTTCTTTTTTTTTTTTTTTTCGAGACGGAGTCTTGCTCTGTTGCCCAGACTGGAGTGCAGTGGTGTGATCTTGGCTCACTGCAGCCTCCACCTCCTTGGTTCAAGCAATTCTCTTGCCTCAGCCTCCCGAGTAGCTGGGATTACAGGCATGCACCACCAAGGCCGGCTAATTTTTATATTTTTAGTAGAGACGAGGTTTCACCATGTTGGCCAGGCTGATCTCGAACTCCTGACCTCGAGTGATCCACCCACCTCGGCCTCCCAAAGTGCTGGGATTACAGGCATCAGCCACCATGCCCCTTCTTTACATTTCTAATTGTCCTCTTAAGCGGCAGTCCCCAAACTTTCTGGCACCAGGGACTGGCTTCATGGAAGACAGCTTTTCCACAGACTGGGTTGCGGGGGATGGTTTTGGGATGATTCAAGCACGTTACATTGATTGTACACTTTTCTATTCTTATTACACTGTAATATGTAATGAAAGAATTATACCCTGAACCATAATTCAAAATCAGTGGGAGCCCTGAGCTGGTTTTCCTGCAACAAGACGGTCCCATCTGGGGTGACGGGAGACAGCGACAGATCATCAGGCATTAGATTCTCATAAGGAGCGTGAAACCCAGATCCTGCGCACGTGCAGTTCACAGCAGGGCTCACGCTCCTGTGAGAATCTACTGCTGTGCTGAGCTGACAGGAGGCGGAGCTGAGGCCGTAATTCTCACTCGCCCACCATGCCCTCCTGCTATGTGGCCCGGGTCCTAACAGACCATGGGCCAGGACCAGTCTGTGGCCCAGGGGTGGGGGACCCTGCTCTTAAGGTTCCAATGATCAGCTCTGAGGCAGTTCAAGCAACAGAGCCCCTTGACGGTGTTCAGGGAGACAGTCCCGATATCCTAAGGAGGCCAATTCAATTCTAACGGTGTTAAAACACATCCTAATTTTGTATCATAAAAAGATTTACTCTCCTAAGCTTAGAACAATATCAAGAAGAAATGAAGTGGATGATGGAAGCCCTGCGGGGTGGGCCTTCGCAGTGGGGAAGGCTGTGGGTGGAGAGCCAGGGCAGCGGGTGGGTGAAGGCTGGGGATGTCACTCTGCATCCTATAGGGCCCGGGACAGCCCGCAGCAGCACAGAATGATCCCAAAGCTAAGAAACCCCTATCGGCCGGGCGGGGTGGCTCACGTCTGTAATCCCAGCACTTTGGGAGGCCGAGACGGGCAGATCACGAGGTCAGGAGATCGAGACCATCCTGGCTAACACAGTGAAACCCCGTCTCTACTAAAAATACAAAAATTAGCCGGGCAAGGTGGTGGGCGCCTGTAGCCCCAGCTACTTGGGAGGCTGAGGCAGGAGAATGGCGTGAACTGGGAGGTAGAGCTTGCAGTGAGTAGAGATCGCGCCACTGCACTCCAGCCTGGGCGACAGAGCGAGACTCCATCTCAAAGAAAAAGAAAGAAACCCCTATCTACCTATCTAGAATGCTCTTGAATGTTCTAGAACCAAGGTCCTTTCTTTTCTTTTCTTCAAGAGAGGGAAGTGCTTATCACAAAGAACCCGCAACCTCGACAGTGGACGGGTTGGGGAAGGGTTGGCAGTTGACTCTTTGTCCAGGACCATGTGTAGCATGCATCACTAGAGGTCTGAAGGCCCCACAGAGGCTCTGGTGGTGCAGCTTTGTTTTGGCCAAGGCGTGCAGGCAGTGGTCCTACTCCAGGCCTGGCCCACGCCTTGCCTCAGCGCCCTCTGCATCCTGGCTGGATTCAGCGTCCCGGGGAAAGAGACTGACCTTCTCGACTTGCCCTCAGGTTGATTACGAAGCCTCAGAGCCCTTGTTCAAGGCAGTCCTGGAGGACACGACCCTGGAACAGGCCGTGGGGCTTCTCAGGAGGGTGGACGGCTTCTGCTGCCTGTCTGTGAAGGTCAACATGGATGGTACGCACACCACTCCTCTCGCGTGCACAGCTGCCTGGCCAGTCTCCGGGACCCTTAGGTCCCTGGTGGCTCTACACGCCCAGCAGCCAGGGTCCCCCCAGAGCCAGGAGAGGATCAGCCAGGCTGTGCCCCAGGTCCCCGGGAAGCCCCCAAGCCAGCTGGAAACCTCCCACCCACGGACTCCAGTGCCAGAGCGGCTTCTGAGACTGCAGAGGGTCCTTTCTTCTCTCCTACTTTAATTTTCTGCAACCTTCCTCGCGCGGGCTCATATTCGCAGCTCATCTGTGGCTCATGTCCCCTTTTATCAGGTTATAAGAGGCTACTCCAGGACCTGGAGACCAAAGTGGCAACCTCGGGGGACTCATTCTACATCCGGGTCAACCTGGCCATGGAGGGGAGGGCCAAGGAGGAGCTGCAAGTGCATTGCAACGAGGTCCTCCACGTCACCGACACCATGTTCCAGGGCTGCGGCTGCTGGCACGCCCACCGCGTGAACCCTTACACCATGAAGGATGCTGGTGTGCACGGTACCATCCCCAACTACTCCGGGTGAGCAGCTGCCGCGAGCTCCGTGTGTCCCCAGAGAGGCCCACAGGGAAATGGCACCCAGCCTGCCTCGGCTTCCTCCTCCTGCCCAGCAATAGCGGGTAGGCGTGGTGAGACCCCTTAAGGAGGGAAGCCTGCCAAGATCACTGCTGAAGATGTTGTTTCTTTGTGATGGATGCTTTATATCTTGCAAATGAAATGTTCATTCTAGAACATTCTAGATCTGGGTTTCTCAGCTCTAGTACCATGGACATTTGGGGCTGGATCTCTATTTGTGGTGGGGCCGTCCTGGGCACTGCAGGATGTTGAGCAGCATCCCTGGCCTCCCTACCCAGGATGCCGGGAGCACTCCCGTGCCCCAGTTGTGACAACCAGAAATGTCTCCATATGTTGCCAAGGGTCCCCTGGTTCTCCTAGGACAGTCTTGGTCTTAGCACTGAAAGCCCCACTTGCAGGGAAGCCCCTTGGTCCTGGGCAAGCTGGGACAGCTGGTCACCCTCCCTGAGGAGTGACACTGCCCCCTGCCTTGCTCCGTTGAAAACCATTGCTCTAGGCCAGGCGCGGTGGCTCAAGCCTGTAATCCCAGCACTTTGGGAGGCCGAGACGGGCGGATCACGAGGTCAGGAGATCGAGACCATCCTGGCTAACACGGTGAAACCCCGTCTCTACTAAAAAATACAAAAAACTAGCAGGGCGAGGTGGCAGGCGCCTGTAGTCCCAGCTACTCGGGAGGCTGAGGCAGGAGAATGGCGTAAACCCGGGAGGCGGAGCTTGCAGTGAGCTGAGATCCGGCCACTGTACTCCAGCCTGGGCGACAGAGCGAGACTCCGCCTCAAAAAAAAAAAAAAAAAAAAAAAAAATGAAAACCATTGCTCTAGATCAGCCTATGAGAGGCTCCAAGGTTCAAATGCACAGAACGCACAGTGCTAGAAAGCACAGGTATTGAGCTCAGCACCCCCATCACTTATTGCAAACTCAAGTCCCCTGGGGATTGGAGCCAGCAGATCTAGGGAGAGGCCTAGCACTCTGCATTTCTAACAGCTCTCTTGGTGACTCCAGGCTGCAGGTCACAGACCCACCATGAATATTGAGGTTCTGGAGGGGGGCCTTGTACACTGGCTGCTCAACAGCACCCCCTGGGTCCCGCCCCGGGACAAGTCAATCAGCATCTCCAGAGGTGGACTGAGGCCCTGGAGTCTTTTGAAAGCTCTGGAGACTGGGATGGCCACCGGGGTGGAGCGCTCTGGCCTGCAGCAAAGGGGTGTGTGGAGCTCTAGGTAGAGGGCCTCCTCTCCCACTCAGCCATCTCCCCCACTCTCCCCTGCTTGACTCTCCCCTGCCCCGCTCTCCTGGCAGGAGGCAGCTGGGTCACGGCCTCTCCTGTTCTCCGCAGGGCTCAGCAGCAGCTCATAGACCTCATCCAGGAAATGACTCAGCAGTGCGCCGTCACCCGCAAGGTGAGGCTCCAGGAGGGGCCTGGCCCCCACTGGGGTGGGCTGGAAGAGGGGCTCAGTGCTGGCAGGGAGGCAGGGGGCACCGTGTGGAGAGTGTGGGCTGCTGATTGGAGGAGGGTGACCCCACCTGTCTCTCCTCTGGGCCCCTTCAAATCAGGGTAGGGTCTGCAGCCCCCGCACAGCCTACAGGCTCTTGCACAGTGTAGACACACCTCATGCTGCTCTCAGAGTATCTCAGTCTCTGCATCACTCCCAGGTCACCCCAGTGCCAATCATCTCCCCTGAATTCCCATTCCTCTGCATCAGACACCTTTGTGCTCTCCAGACACGGGACACTTGGCAGGTTGCTAAGCACCTGCCCGTCCATGCAGTGGTTCCATGCTAAGAACCACAGGACAGTGCTCAGCCAGTCCCCCACCGATGATGCAGGGCTGGGCACGGGGGAGACCTCTGCCCTTCCTCCTGCCTTTGCAGCCTGCCCCTCACTGTAGGGCCCTGCTTTGTGGCTGTTGACCTGAGGACCCCCTCCCCCCTCCCACCCCCTGGCACGGGCCCTGGGCATCCTGGCTGTTCAGTGGGCACAGTCTGATAGTGCAGAGACCACACTGGATTTGATGGGGTGGGGTGTGAAGACAGGGGGTGCTGGGCCCGTGTTGATGGCTTCAACAGCTTCTCCTCATCCCTTCTCTGTCCCTCTTTCAGCCGTCTTCTGGGGGACCACAGAAGCTGGTCCGCATCGTCAGTATGGACAAAGCCAAGACCAGCCCTCTGTGTTCGTCCTTTGACAGGGGCCAGCTGGACCCCAGCACGATGGAGGGTGAGGCCTGGTGAGCTGGCACAGGGGCTGCTGGCTCCGAGCGGGTGAGGGGCTTTCGGAGCTGCTGCTAGTTGGTCAGCTGGGGCCGGGGGATGCCACCCATTTAGGCCAAGATCTGCTCTTCAAGAATCATGGGGCTGGGCGTGGTGGCTCACACCTGTAGTCCCAGCTACTCGGGAGGCTGAGGCAGGAGAATCGCTTGAACCCGGGAGGCAGAGGTGGCAGTGAGCCGAGATGGCGCCACCGCACTCCAGCCTGGGTGATAAAAGCAAAACTCCGTCTCAGGGAAAAAAAAAAAAGTTCAGGAGAGGAGTACAGGGGCCCAGGACAGAGGGAGGGCTGGGACGCTGCACCCTGGGAGGATGGCTGAGGAGAGGGGTGCCGCTCTCCCAGATCCTTTGGAAGGAAGAAGATCCTGGCTTCCGCCATCCTCCCTTGGGCCTAGAGGAAAACAGGATTAAGTTGCAGGCTGCAAAGCGGTGCCTGGAGAGCCACAAAGCTGTGTAACCCACGTGCAAAGGAGCCGCTCGGCCAGGGGCTGTGGAACTCGGAGTGAGTCCTGTGTCCGCTGAGCCTGTGCGCTTGGAATTCTAGGTGTTGGGGCTGCTGCAGTGAGCAAAGCAGACCCAGTCCCTCCCAGGGCAGGGTGGGCTGGCCGGGGGCTGCCGCAGCCTCACCCACCCTCAGGGTCCTCTCCTCCACAGGCTCCAGCGCATGCTTCTGGGCCGAGAGCTGCTTCACCCTGGTGCCCTACACCCTGGTGCGGCCCCATCGACCTGCCCAGCCCCGGCCTGTGTTCTTCGTGCCCAGAGTGGTTGGGAAGATCCTGAGCGAGAAGCTCTGCCTCCTCCAAGGGTTTAAGAAGTGCCTGGCAGGTGTGCTGTTGCCTGGGAATCCCTCTACCCCTCCCTCCACCCCTTCCTCCCTTCTCCTCTTCCTCCCTCCTCCTTCCCTCTCTCCTTCCCTCCCCCACTACGTGCATTCCCACACTCACCTGCTGTGTCCAGATAGTTCAGGATGGAGGTGCAGGGCACAAGGGGGCGTGCAGGGTCAGGTTTGTTGAGTGGATGCCCTAAGAAGAGCTTCTCCCAGGGCTGGCAGGGTCCACGGGGACAGGGGCGTTTACCATGGGGCTCCCTCGGACCCCCAGGCAGCTGGTGTATGACAGCCCTGCCCAATGTCACCTGTAGAGTACTTGAGCCAGGAGGAGTATGAGGCCTGGAGCCAGAGAGGGGACATCGTCCAGGAGGGAGAGGTGTCTGGGGGCCGCTGCTGGGTGACCCGCCATGCTGTGGAGTCCCTCATGGAAAAGGTGAGGGCAAGGGGGGGGGTGGGCAGGGGAGCTGTCCTGGGAAGGGTTTCGGGAATGCAGAGGAGTGGGATGAGATAAAGGTGCAGGGACCGACCTGGACCGGGGTGACCTTGTCGCTGACCTCTGGGCCCCAACACCCCAGCAGGAGCCCAAACCTCGTCTCAGCCAGTTAGGATCCACGGGACCATGGGTGAGGTCTCCCAGCTCCTTGAGTCTCTGTTTTCTCAGCTTGGGGGATGTTTAATAGATACTTGTTCAAGAATGAATAAATCTCAGATAACGACACTCTCCATGTTTGAAGACGCACACGCATGAAAAGCAGCTCCCCGTGAACCATAGCTTTGTGTCTGCACAGGCATGGGAAGCAGAGTCTGGCATCAGGGTGCCTCCTGTAGGGGCTGGCGGGGCTCCATGCCAAGTTCGCCTCAGTCCCCAGAGCTCACAATTTCTAGATTTTCGCAGTGAAAAATCAAAGGGATGGAAACTCTTAAGACTGCACAGCAAGCAGCCTCATTTAGAAAGTGGCAAACTCAGCTGGGCCTGGAGCTCACACCTGTCATCCCAGCACTTTGGGAAGCCGAGGTGAGAGGATCGCTTGAGCCCAGGAGTTCAAGACCAGCCTGAGCAACACAGTGAGACCCCTGTCTCTAAAAAAAATTAAAAAATAAAAAGAGAAGAAAGTGTCTGGGCACAGTGGCTCATGCCTGTAATCCCCACACTTTGGGAGGCCTAGGCGGGAAGATTGCTTGAGCCCAGGAGTTTGAGACCAGCCTGAGCAGCACAGTGAGACACCCGTCTCTACAAAAAATTTAAAACCTAAAAAAATTAAAAGTGGGCCGGGTGCAGTGGCTCACACCTTTAATCCCAGCACTTTGGGAGGCTGAGGTGGGCGGATCACCTCATGAGATCGAGATCGAGACCATCCTGGCTAACACAGTGAAACCCTGTCTCTACTAAAAATACAAAAAATTAGCCGGGCGTGGTGGCAGGTGCCTGTAGTCCCAGCTACTCGGGAGGCTGAGGCAGGAGAATGGCGGGAACCCGGGAGGCGGAGCCTGCAGTGAGCTGAGATTGCACCACTGCACTACAGCCTGGGCGACAGAGCGAGACTCTGTCTCAAAAAAAAAAAAAAAGAAAAAAGAAAAGAAAGTGACAAGCTCTCTTCCCCCATCTTCTCTACAAAATTCAGCTCTCCCCAGCCCCTGCCCTGCCCTCAGCCTGTCCGGAGGGCCCTTCAGACCTGGGCGTGGGCTCCCTTTGCTCCCTCAGAGGCTGGCGATCTTGACTCACTTCTCCCTCTCCCTCCCACAAAGAACACCCATGCCCTCCTGGACGTGCGGCTGGACAGTGTCTGCGCCCTGCACAGGATGGACATCTTCCCCATTGTCATCCACGTCTCTGTCAATGACAAGATGGCAAAGAAGCTCAAGTAGGTGCACGCTGGGAGTTAGGCAGGGGCTTTGAAGCGGCTCCTGGGAGCTGGGCAGGGGCTTTGAAGTGGCTCCTGGGCTCCCCTGAAGCCCATGGCAGGTGCCATGAAAGCCGCAGAGTGTGCTCTGCGGCTTTCAGGAATCTGAAGAGCTGACAGGGCCGTTTCTGCACAACTTTGGGACGAAATTCCTCTGATTTTGGCTGGGCGCAGTGACTCACACCTGTAATCCCAGTACTTTGGGAGGCCAAGGCGGGCGGATCGCCTGAGGTCAGCAGTTCAAGACCAGCCTGGCCAACACGGAGAAACCCCGTCTGTATTAAAAATACAAAAACTAGCCAGGTGTGGTGGCAGGTGCCAGTAATCCCAGCTGCTCAGGGGGCTGAGGCAGGAGAATCAATTGAACCCAGGAGGTGGAGTTTGCGGTGAGCCAAGATCACACCACTGCACTCAAGTCTGGATGACAGAGCGAGACTCTGTCTCAAAAAAACAAAACAAAACAACAGCAACAACAAAAACTACTCTGATTTCGCGCTTACCAAACAAACTCCACTTCACATCCGGCCTCGCCAGGATCTTGATACCAGGATGAGGGTGTCTTTTACAGTGGGCAAAGATAGCCTAGTCAATGGAAAATGACATTTTGTCATTGAAATTTAAAGTTGTAAATTAACAAATTGGCACTCCCTCCCCCAAGAGCAGCCCAGAGCAGCACCGTGAGGCCAGACCCCCACCCGGCCTCAGCTCTACTGACACTCCGCACTTACTGGGGCTCAGCTAGCACAATCTAATCCTTGTTAGCTAAGGACAGAAAAAAAAAAGTAAAAAAATGACTGGTTTCCTTGGGACAGACCGAGATGTCCTGCTACTGTGCCCTTTCTACTCCCAGAACCAAGGCTGTGTTCTAGACAACCTGCCTCCCACCACTGGGGCCTGGGTCCTATTTACTTTACAAGGTCCCCTCAAAGCGAGGCCATCTGTGTTCAGGGGTGTTTGGGTGCATGTCATCACTACTGTAGCCGGGGCTCCTGGGCGCCTTGCTCTCCCCTGAGCCCGCCCCATTCCCCATCTCTGGCCTGTGCAGGAAGGGCCTACAGCGGCTGGGCACCTCAGAGGAGCAGCTCCTGGAGGCCGCCAGGCAGGAGGAGGGACACCTGGACCGGGCGCCCTGTCTATATAGCAGCCTGGCTCCTGACAGCTGGAGCGACCTGGATGGCCTAGTCAGCTGTGTCCGCCAGGCCATCGCCGACGAGCAGAAGAAGGTGGTGTGGACGGAGCAAAACCCCCGATGATGTACCATGCCCCTTCCTGGGACTGTGGGGACCTCTGCGTGCCTGTTAATGCAGTCCTGTTCCTGAGCCCAGACCCTATTGGCACAGCTGTGGGCTCCTGGCACATGAGGCCAGCTGTCCCCTCTGGCTGGGGTCTAACCTTGAACCCTCACCACGTGCAGGTCACACATGGTGAAGCCACTTGTAACTGCACACTTTTCTGTGGAAACATCTTCACCTTTCACCAGGCTTGGCATGGTCTGGACTGGAGACCCTGAGAATGTTTCTGCAGTGGGACAGGAGGGACATCTTCCCATGCCTTCCCTAGAACCGGAGGCCCCGGACCTCTCTGAAAAACCGCCTGTCTGCAGGCCCGATTCAAATCTGTGGGGGCTGCACTTCCCTTTAAAATTTTGAAGTGTCAAAGGCTCACTCCAAAAGCACAGAGGCAGCGGGTGGGGAGTCGGGGTGGCCCCCAGGGTTGCTGCCACCCTTGCCTGGGGCAGAGGCATGAGCCCACATATGCTGTGACCCTGGCCACCTTTTCTCAGCTTCTGAGGCTGCGATGCCTCAGGAACTCCAGTTTACAGAGACCAGTGTGTTTACTTGTAAATAAAGCCTTGGGTGGTGGAGATGGTACTTTCAGTGGGTCTGTGCCCCGTGGCCTCCATGCCCGTTCGGTGGGGGTGTCCCAGAGAAGCCTGGCACCAGTGTCCCTGTACAAGGCCCGGCAGACTCTGCCTTCCCCCGACCTGGCTTTGCACCCCAGCCCTTCTTGGGCCAAACATCTTCACTGCAGCTTCCGGGCTCAGGGAGGACCCAGGTCCTCCAGCGCCTGGCCTTGCCTCTGCCTCCTGGGGCTGTTGCAGACTGAAGGTCATTTTGACAGCAGTGTCCAAGAATCAGGAAGCTGTTCTAGAATTCAGGTTGGAAGCATCATAAACGAGTTCAGAAAAAGAACTTCTGCATATTTTACTAAAATAATAAGCTTTTACAATAGCTGGCCTATGGCTTCCCCCAGCCCACCCCAGTATGGAGTGATGGGGAGAGAAGGGCGAGGGGAGCCACCCACTCAAGGAAGCGCCCTCTCCTTCGAGGGTGTCCAGGCCGGGCTTCTGCTCCTGAGGTGGGTGGAGGCAGGGCAGGAACGGCGCCTTCTCCCAGCAATGCTGACGTCACCCAAGAATTAACCCAAGCCAGAGGACGGGCATCGCCACCCAGCAATGCCAGTGCCACCCAAGAATTAACCCAATCCAGAGGACGGGCATCGCCACCCAGCAATGCCAGTGCCACCCAAGAATTAACCCAAGTCAGAGGACAGGCACTGCCATACCTTCATCTTTGAACACTCTCAAAAAAGATAAGCTTCTGCCCAGAAACACCACAGGTTCAAGCTCATCACTCAGGGAGCCTGCCGCCAATCAGCGGGAGCCTGCCGCCAATCAGCTGAAACCTGCCTGGGGACCAGGTACTTGACCGTGGGGCAAAACAGAAGCAGAAACCTGCCCAAAGGTGGCTGAAAGGCTTCCTCTAGGCCAGACGCTGGTAAGAGCCAGGCGCTGTGCTCCCAGGTGAGTGTGGGTGGGACCTGTGTACTGCCCACGCGGCACCGAAGCCCTTGCCTGCTCTCCGTGAAGGGCTCGTACGTATCTGTGGCTGCCAAAGCCTAAAGAGGGCCTCAAGCCTCCCATTTGCAGGTCCCCAAAGCAAGCCAGAAAACAAGACTCCCTTATCATGGGCTGGGGGTGCTGCCCTGTCCACAGATCACACACGTCTAGAATTCCCATGCCGGGACATGGTTCAGACACGAGGATGGCCGTGTCGTCTGCCGTGATGGCAGTGCCCCTGGTGGTGGAGGGGCTGGGCACATGCTCTGGTCCCCCTCCAGGGACTGGCAGGAGTGACCCCACAGGAAGGAAAAACCCTCCTTGGACGGGAGTGTAGACGGAAGGGCTGTTGTCAGTGCTCCCCAGGCTGGCCGGCCACAGGGACATGTCTGGGATGTGTGCACAGGCCTCCTGGGATGGTCACAGCTCATTGTGGAGGGGCTGGCACTGGGGAGAGAGCTTCTCCTCCAGGACGCCGTCGGGGGCACACACCCAGGGGTCGTGGGTCTCCCACTGCCACTTGGTCAGCTGGGCCCGAAGCATCTCCAGCACCTGGGCGAAGCGCGGGTCGGCGGCCAGGTTCTGGGTCTCGTGGGGGTCCTGGCTCCGGTCGTAGAGCTCCCAGCGTGCCCGGTAGTAGTAATGACGGAGGTCCTTGTACCAGCCTGTGGGCTGGCCAGCTGTGGTGCGGTTCAGGAGGTCCTGGAAGGTGGGTGAGACGTAGAAATCCTGGTCGATGGGAAAGGGCATCTTGAAGTGGAGGTTGTGCACGAGGCGTAAGTTCCGGTGCTGCACGGAGCGCATGGGGTAGGACATGGTGACCTCGTGGTGGCTCTGGCTGCCAAAGACGGTGGCCCAGAGGGGCTCGGCCTCCAGCGCTGGCAGGAGGGACCGGCCAGTGAGGTGAATGGTCTTCGAGCCAAAGATGGCGTAGCTGGGGTACGGGACGGAGAACCAATCCAAGATGGTGGGCGTGAGGTCTGGAAGGGAAGCGGCATCTCAGAGCAGCAGGGCCCTCAGCACACAGGAGCTGCCCTCCGAAGGGCCGAACCTATGCCACCCTGGGCGGCTGCCTTCTCCAATCCAATCAGCAGCGGGAGGTGCCTTGTCGACCACCTCTCACCGCCATGTCCTCTCTCTGGGCCATGGCACCTTGAATGGTGTAACAAGAGGCCCGGATTCGGTGATGTTTAAGATCCTTCTAAAATCCTATGGACCAGAAAAGAAGTCTACTTTTCAGCAGCTCGTCTACTCCAGCCCTGTGGTGGGTGTGGCTCATAATCTGGGGCCAGAGAGAGATGTGGGCCCGAGCTCGGAGGGAAAAGGAACCTGACTTTGCTGCTGCCCCGGGCCCACCCCACCTGGAGGCTCTGCCAGGCCGTGGCCAGGGCCCGCGAGCCTCTGCCCTGTGCCGAGGGGCTCACCCCAAGGCCCTCACAAGGTCTTCCTGCACCCCATCTTTGTCTGCACGTCCATAACATGGGACTAGATGTCCCAGGCCTTTTTAGAAATGAGCAGGGTCATGAGATGCTTTGGGTCCCCCAGGAAGGCAGGATGGGGTGCATAGATGCTCAAAGGGGGGTCCCCAAGCCCACAGTATCGGCATCACCTGGGAACTTGTCAGACATGCAAACGCTTGAGCCCGCCAAAATCTACTGAATGGGACACTCTGGGAGTTGCAATTTGGATATGAACGAGCATTCCAGATGATTCTGAAGCTCACTGGAGGCAGGCGAGAAAAGGCAATGGTTTTGAAAGCAGTGGGATCCAGGCGAGAATCCTAGCTTAGTGCTTATCAGCTGTGCAGTCTTGAGCAGCTTACTTCACCTCTCTGAGCCTCACTCTTTTCCTCTGCAGAGTGGGAGCGACAGTCCCTTCCTCACCCAGATGACCTGAGAGCCATGTTAGGTGATGGGTGTGGAGCAGCATCTGACAGGTCGTGGCTCCATCCCAGATCCACGCCCACCCCTTCCCTGATGGAGACAGACAGGCGTACCTAGGAGGCTCACGTAGGCCTCGCTGACTTGGCCCCAGCGTTTTGGGTGCTCCGGGGATGACACCAGTAAGGGTTCAGCAGTGCCTGGCCAGTACAGGTTGGTCCTGCCACTGGGGAAGGGGATCCCGTTGTCGGACGTGAAGATCACCAGTGTGTCGTTCAGGACACCCGCATCACGCAGCTCCTGGAGCACAAGTCCAACTCCTGCGGTGAGGGGCCGGGAAGCAGAGCTCAGCTGCAGACACGCACGGAGGCAGGGGTGTGTGCAGACCCACCCGCTGCTTCATCCGGCCGCTGGGCTCGGCGCTTTCCGGATTTGAAAGCATCCTGTAGTTCTTCCCACTAGCCCTGGCTCTTGCCCAGCTCTGCCCAGCTCCCATTCCCTGAGCAGGCCTCGAATAGGCCTCCAGGGACTCCAGTCATCCCTTGGCACTTCTGTGTCACCCCCAGGCAGCTGCTCCCTGGGGCCCGCCAGCTTCTGAGTTCTCTGGAATCTCGTGTCTGTCCCATGGAGCAAATAGGGCAGGGGCCAGAAGACAAGGTTTCCTCTGTACCCACTCTTTCCCAGGTCACTAAGAATTAACGGCACCAACAGGGAAATGGCAAAGCTCCCGACCTCCTGTTGTGGGTTAAACGGTGATCCCCGACCCCAAAAGACATGTGTGCTGGAATCTGTGAAGGGGGCCTTGTTTGGAAAGGGAACTGCAGATAAAGATCCTGGGACAAAATCATCCTGAAGTACTCAGGCAGGCCCTAAAAACGACAGGGTCCTTATAAGAAGCAGAAACAGGCTGGGCGTGGTGCCTCACGCCTGTGGTCCCAGCACTTTGGGAGGCTGAGGCAGGCGGATCACGAGGTCAGGAGTTCAAGACCAGCTTAGCTAATATGGTGAAACCCTGTCTCTACTAAAAATATAAAAAGTAGCTGGGCATGGTGGTGGGCAACTGCAGTCCCAGCTACTCTGGAGGCTGAGACAGAAGAATCGCTTGAACCCGGGAGGTGGTGGTTGTAGTGAGCTGAGATCGTGCCACTGCACTCCAGCCCGGGCAACAGAGCGAGACTCAGTCTCAGAAAAAAAAAAAAAGAAGAAGAAGTGGAGACACAGACGGAAGAGGAGACACAGGAAAAAAGGCCGTGTGAAGGCTTCAGCGGGGATGGGGGTGATGCTACCGCCAGCCCAGGAACACTGAGCACTGGCGCAGCCCCCAGAAGCTGGAAGAGGGAAGGCAGGGTCTCCCCTACACCTTAAGGGGAACGTGACCCTGCTGACACCTTGATTTCAAACTTCCGGCCTCCAGAACTGTGAGAGTACAAATTTTGGTTGCTGTAAGCCATCCGGTTCACGGGGCTTTTTCGGACAACCACAAAAACTCACACACCTCAAGTTCTCCGTCTGCATACGCTAGGGAACTCCAAACCCCCAGTCCGACCCAGGTCCTGTGGCTGGAAGTACTGAAGTCTTCAGCCAACCTCTGGAGCACCCTAAGGCCCCAGCCCAGGAGCAGTTCCACATCAGGGCAGTCCCAGGGGTGGGTCCTGATGCCACCCACAGGCCCCACCTCTCCATGTGGGCTCTGCTGGCTGCAGCACAGGGCCTGCCACACTGGGACCCTCACCCACACCCTGCTGTGATCTGACTGAGAGGGCGCTGGCCTAGGTTGGGGACCCAGGCCATGGCACCCCTCTCAGTGCCCCATTCTGCAAGCCCACCTTGGTCCATGCGGCCGATGGTGGTGTACTGAGCGGCAAGGTCGGCTCGGGCTGCCGGGGTGTTGGGGATGAAGTAAGGCACCTGGAGCAGGCGGTGGGGAGCCAGGCTTAGAACAGACGGACTGGGGGAGTGGCGTCCAGCCTTCTCCCCGGGGCCTCCTACAAACAGATGAACCCAGAACAGCCTCACTCTGGACCACCCCATCTCTCTACGGTTCTCTCTGTGGTCCCAAGGATGGGAACCTGAATCCAATTTGGTCAGCGCATCTTTCTTCATCACCGAGGGCCAAGGCTGCAAGCTCGCAGGAGGCCCAGGTCCTGACCCAGGGCTGACGGGCATCCTGAAACGCGAGAGGGGCCCTCCTACCAGCACGTCCAGTGGGCCATAGGCCTGGGGGGTCCAGTCTGGGATACGACCCATGCCGCTCTCTCCGTTGCCAAACTTCTCACAGAAGGTTCCGTACTGGGGCTGGGAGTGCCCACAGCGGTGGGGATCATGGAAGGCGACGTAGAGGAAGAAAGGCCTGCACGGGAGGAGGCTCATTGCCAAGGCTGCGGGGCCAATGCCGCCTGGCACAGGAAGCCCCTCAGCTCTGCCTCCTCCTCTGTATCTGGAAGTCAACCTGTGACCCTCACTGCCTCAGTTTCCCCAGGTCTCTTCTCCCTCTGACCAGGCTAGTTCGAGTACCTGGAACCTTCTCCCCGCCCCCATTCCAGCCACGTGGGGGCCCATGCATCCCGTCTGAAGACTCCAGGCTGTGCTCTGGGACCAGCCGCCAGGGGGAAGGGGCAGGGGCCCCGACTCATACCGGTCATCCTGAGTCTGCAGGAATTTCCGGACGAGCAGCTTAATTCTGGTGATGTTCCGTCCCACCTGGAGGACAGAGCCGTTCTCCTCCGTGTAAGCAAAGTCAAACGGGTACACGGCCTCCGGCCCCACGTGCTTCTTCCCGATGATGCCTGAATGGGAAGAGAGGCCTGTCCAGAGTCCCTTCTGCCTCCCAACCCCCTCTGCTCCCTTCTCTGCTCCCCTCAGCCCTAAGCGCACTGTGGGTTCTCGTGGACTCACAGTCTAGCCAGGAGACCCAGGCCCAGGTCTTTTGGGACAAGAGCTAAGGGCAGGCCACAGGGGCTGAGGGTGCCTTGGGACAAGGTGCCAAACCTCCTGGGCTCTGGCCTGGCCTCGGTGCCTCACCCCACGCCCTGTCCTTGGCACAGGGTCCTCACCTGTGCGCACGCCAGCTTGGCTGAGCAGCAGCGGCAGGCTCCGCACCCTGTCGAAGGAGTTGAAGTGGTGCACATCCTGGTGCAGCCCGTACATCCCATTCTGATGCTGCCAGCAAAGGTGCATGAGATCCAGGGCCCCCAGGCAGCCAGGGCCCGCCTGCCCCACCTGTTCTCCCACGGTCCTCCCATCCCCGGGGGCCTTCTCGGGGCCCTGATTTAGACTTTGAGTGACCAGCACCCAGAGAGACTGGCTCCACCTCCCCCTCCCTGCCCAAGAGGCCCACGGGTCCCTCTTGTGAAAGGAGGACTTCGTGAGAAAGAAGGGGACCTGGAGGGCGTGCACTGGCACGAGGGCGCCTTGATGTACTTTTGAACTTTTCTATTACAATCACACGTTACAGAGTGAAAAAGGACCAGGCCTTGTTTTATTACCTAGTTATTTTATATTGTAAAAGATATTGTACATTTTAAAAACTCAGACTGCCGGCCGGGCGCGGTGGCTCACGCCTGTAATCCCAGCACTTTGGGAGGCTGAGGCGGGTGGATCACGAGGTCAGGAGATCGAGACCAGCCTGGCCAACATGATGAAACCTTCTCTCTACTAAAAATACAAAAATTAGCTGGGTGTGGTGGCGGCGCCTGTAGTCCCAGCTGCTCGGGAGGCTGAGGCAGGAGAATGGCTTGAACCTGGGAGGCGGAGCTTGCAGTGAGCTGAGATGGCACCAGTGCACTCCAGCCTGGGCAACAGAGTGAGACTCCGTCTCAAAAAACAGACAGACAGACAGACAGACAATAAGTGTCCTCAAACACCCATGTTCACAGCAGCTTTATTCACAACAGCCAAAGGGTAGCAGCAACCTGAGTGCCCACTGACGGATAAATGGAGAAGCAAATGCGGGGTCCGTCCATCCACTGGAATACGATTCAGCCCTAAAGAGGAGGGAAGTCCTGACTCGTGCTACAGCATGGTTAACCCTGAAGACGTTGTGCTGAGTGAAGCAAGGACACAAAAGAGGGGCCGGGCGCAGCGGCTCACGCTTGTCATCCCAGCACTTCGGGAGGCCGAGGCAGGCAGATCATTTGAGGTCAGGAGTTCAAAACCAGCCTGACCAACATGGTGAAATCCCATCTCTACTAAAAATACAAAAATTAGTCAGGTGTGGTGGCCCGCACCTGTAATCCCAGCTACTTGGGAGACTAAGGCAGGAAAATTGCTGGAACCTGGGAGGCAGAGGCTGCAGTGAGCCGAGATCGCACTGCTGCACTCCAGCCTGGGTGACAGAGTGAGACTCTAACTCAAAAAAAAAAAAAAAAGGACTAGTCCTGTGTGATTCCACTTTTTTTTTTTTTTTTTTTTTTTTGAGACGGAGTCTTACTCTGTCGCCCGGGCTGGAGTGCAGTGGCCGGATCTCAGCTCACTGCAAGCTCCGCCTCCCGGGTTCACACCATTCTCCTGCCTCAGCCTCCCGAGTAGCTGGGACTACAGGCGCCCGCCACCTCGCCCGGCTAGTTTTCTTTGTATTTTTAGTAGAGACGGGGTTTCACTGTGTTAGCCAGGATGGTCTCGATCTCCTGACCTCGTGATCCGCCCGTCTCAGCCTCCCAAAGTGCTGGGATTACAGGCGTGAGCCACCGCGCCCGGCGTGATTCCACTCTTATGTGGCCCCTGGAGCAGTCAGAGTCATAGAGACAGGGGATGGGGGCAGAACGTGGAGCTGGTGTTTCATGGGACACAGCTTCTGTCTGGGAAGATGGAAAAGTTCTGGAAGTGGATGGTGGTGATGGCTGCACAACAATGTGAATGCACTTCATGCCCCGGAACTGTGTGCTGAAAAATGGCGACGATGGGAACATTGATGTTTGTGCATTTTACCACAATAAAATAGGAGTGTGCATGCCCAGCGGCAGCCACTCCCCGCACCATCGCATTCCTGGGACACTGTGGTGATGGCGGGTCACGCTGACTAAGTCCACCAGGCCTCACGCTGTTTACATACGAAGCATGAGCCCCGCCAATCCCCATAACTAGAGTGGCATCTCATTATACCCACCATCTTACAGATGAGGAAACTGAGGCACAGGGAGGTAGGTTACTTGCTCAAGGTCACACACAGAGCAGTGGAGCCAGGGCAGGTAGGTGAGTTGGAGCCCCTAGTCTGCACTTACGGCCATAGGCTGTTCTTGCCTCCTCTTGGAGGTGGGAGGGAAAGTGGGCAACACCCCCAGGGAGCCCGGGGATAGGAGACGTGGCAGAGGCCTGGGCCCCGGACGCCACCTATCTACTCCCTGCCCATCCCCTCCTCCTGCCCCTTGCACCTCACCTGGGGCAGGCCAGTGAGGAGGCTGGCGCGGCTGGGAGAGCAGCTGCTGACCGAGGTGAAGGCGTTGCGGAAAAGGAGACTGCGGCGGGCCAAGGCGTCCAGGTGCGGGGTGGCGATGGCGCTGTTGTTGTACGCACCACTCTCAAAGCCTCCGTCATCCGCTGCATAAGGTGGGAGACAGAGAGCACATGGTGGGCTGCGGTCATGAGAAACAGCACTGGGAGTGAGGGAGGCTGGGGCTGTGATGCCAGGAGGCAAGATACCCAGGTGGGCATGGTACTGGCTCAGCGTGAACTCTCATCGTGAAACGCTATTCTGACAGAGCACTTCATTACCTAGGAGGCATGACACCCACGTGGGTACATCAGACAAGCATGATATCAGAGGGCATGTTAGCAGGTCTGATACTTGGTGGGTATGTTAGCAGGCAGGCATGTACCCAGAAGACCCCATACCCACTGGGTAAGTTAGCAAGAAGGCATGGTACCTAGTGGGCACAATACCTGGTGGGTGTATCAGCAAGCAGGCATGGTGGCCAATAGGCATGAAACATGGTGGGTATGTTAGCAGGTGGGCATGGTACCCAGGCAGGCCTGATACCCAGTGGGTATGTTAGCAGGTAGACTGGTATCCAGCAGGGATGATGCCTGGGTGGTATGTTAGCAGGCAGGCATGGTATTTAAGTGGGCATCATACCACAATAAGCTTGATGATATCCTAAGCAGGCCTGATACCCAGTGGGTATGTTGGCAGTTGGGCACGGTACACAGGCTGAACTGACAGCTGGGGGGTATAAGCAGATAGGCATGGTACCCAGGCAGGCCTGGTACCTGCGGAGGTATGTTAGCAGGCAGGCATGGTACCCGAGTGGGCAAGATACTCATGCAGGCATGATATCCCAACAAGCTTGATGATACCCCAGTAGGCACGCCACCTGGGTGGGCATGTTAGCTGGCTAGGCATTTAGGCAGACAGCGGCTGAATGCATAGCCACAGCCGTGCATTCCACAGCCGTGCATGGCCACCGAACTGCTGGGCAATTCTGGGCTCTGCAGAAACTGCGTGGGGCAGAGGGCAGGAGAGCTTCACCCAGGGCCCGTCTAAAGATCTGTGTGTGTGTGTCCCACCGCTGCTTCTCACTGATGCCATCTCAAAGGCCTAGTGACCTTGCAGTTATCTATTTCAATGCTTTCACTCTCCACAAAGCAGCGGAGGCCCAAAAAGGTGAGGTGCCGTGCCCAAGGCCACACGCTGGGCAGCGGGAAACGGGGACGGGCCGCTGAACTCCCACAACCACACCAAGCTTCTTCCCCCTGCTCTGGAGTAGAGGACACTGCGGGCACCACAGGAGAGGCTGGTGGGAGCCCCCAGGACCAACACTTTCCCCAGTTCCCTCAGAGGCAGTGCGGTCCACGGGCAGAGGAGGCTGGGCACCTTCCGGTTGGGCTGCCATCCTCCACCCCACAGGACCCAGGGGGTGTGAGCTCATGGCAGCCAGGTAAACCCGGAGGGAGAGTGGGATGGGCTGTGCTCCCTAACCCCCTCCCCACAGGCCAGGAGGAAAGCTGCCCTTCTCCAAACCCAGAGTTTCTCGGCACTTGGCTGTGGGCCTGCTACGGACTGAACTGTGTCCTCCCGGAATTCATATGCTGAAAGCCCTGACGCCAACATCACTGTATCTGGAGACAGGGTCCTTAATTAAGATTAAATGATTCATAAGGATGAGACCCTGATCTGACAGGACTGCGGCCTTATAAGAAAATAAAGAGAGAGCCAGGTGCAGTGTCTCATACCTGTAATCCCAGAACCCTGGAGGCCGAGGCAGGAAGATCACTTGAGCCCAGGAGTTCGAAACCAGCCTGGGCAACACAGTGAGATCTTGTCTCTACAAAAAATACAAAAATTAGCCGGGCATGGTGATGTGCACCTGAGGTCCCAGCTACCTGGGAGGATGAGGCAGGAGGATCACTGGAGCCTGGGAGGTTGAGGCTGTAGTAAGCTGTGATTGTGCTACTGCACTCCATCCTGGGTGACAGAGTGAGACCCTGTCTCACAAAAAAAAAAAAAGAAAGAAAGAAAAAAGAAAGGAAAAGGAAGTGAGACCACCCCCACCCGCTTGTCACGTGAGGAAACAGTGAGAGGGTGACCACCTGCAAGCCGAAAGCGGACCCTCACTGGAACCCAACCAAGCTGGCACCCTGACCTTCGATTTTCAGCCCACAGAATTGTGAGAAATACAGTTCTGTTTAAGCCAATCCAGGGCAGTCCGTGCTAAGACAGGCCCTAGCCCAGTGGCCGCATAGCCTGGGCTCTGAAAGCCTCCTGTGGGAATCCTTATACACAGATGAGGATCCATGCAGGTTCTCCGTTGAGCTTCTGGGAGGTGAGGAGTTGGCAGGAGAGCTGTTTATGTTACAGTGAGCCGAACCCCCGCCCAGAGACCACAGAATCAATCAGAAAGAGGGCACCTGGCAGGGCGCCAGACCTCAGAAGGGGAAAGAATCGCAGGCCTTGGGTTTGGCCTCGTCACTTGTCATGGGCCAAGAGCCTTGATTACCCAAACCGGAAGTCTTGTGAGCAGCACAGTGCTTGCGCTGGAGGAACCTGGGGTTTCTGAGAGGGACTGGGATTGGGGGAGACGGTGGTGGGTGGGTGGTGGAGGGCTGTGTCCTTGGGACAAGGGAAAAGACAGCTGAGCCACAGCCTATAGGGTCGGAAAAGATTGCAGCGGGGAGGAGATGAGGGCCAGGAGGGCACCCTGTCTGCAGTCTCTGGGGACCTGAGCACCAGCCCCTCCTCTGGAATCCCCTCCGGAGAACGATCTGGGATCCGTGGACACCTGAGCCCTGGCTGGGCAGGGTCAGAGGAGGGTGGGGACAGGCGGCAGGAGGTAAATGTCGGGGTGCTGGATGCTGGGGCTCACCCCTCCAGCCCTTGCTGCCCTCTCTGGGGAGACACCCATGAAGAGTCTGGGGGCAACACAGAGAGGAGGACGAGAGGGAATGGCAGTGGAGGATACAAGGGCGAGCAGGGCACACTAGGGTCAGCATTGACCACGGGTGGGGAGGAGACCAGTGGCCACTTCCGCGGGCCACAGCAGGTGGGCGTGGGGGGGCGGCGCCGGCACTCACCGAGGAGCAGCAGTGCGTTCCGGGGGCGCGCCCGGCAGAGCCCCAGGACTAGCAGCAGCGCGCAGCAGGTGGGCCCAGGCCGGCGCATGGCGGCGGCGGCGGCTCCGGCTCCGGCTCTGGTCTCTCGCTCGGCTCCGCCCCCGCCCGCCCCCGCCCCGCCCCCCCCGCCCCGCCCCCGCCCCGCCCCGCCCCGCCCCGCCCCCGGTCACGTGCGCGCCAGACCCCGCCCGGGCCTGTCCCGGGCGATTCCTGCGGACCCGGCTGCGGCGGCGCCAGCAGACCCCGAGCTGCAACGCCAAGTGGGTGAGTCCGTGGCCCGCAAGGGCGGCGAGCGGGGACCAGGGGCGGGGGGTGCGGACAGTGGCCGGGGTCGCCCGGGGCAGCCGACGCGGGGGCCAGCGCAGAGTCCGAAAGTGCGGGGGCCTCCCGTGGGGACCACTCCCCCGCCGCGTCCCCACCCGGGTCGCCGCGGCCCTCGGCCTTGCTCGGGGCCAAGGGACCGCGGACGGCCAGGTGGCGCGGGGTCCCCTCCGGAGACCCCAGGATCCGGAGCCAGCGGCCTCGTGGGCGGGGCCGGGGGCCGGGCAGTGGATTTTGCCCGGAGCGGCCGGGGGCGTGGCGGGGTGGGGGTGGCAGCTCTGTGCGCGGGCGCCGGGGTCCTGGAAGATGCTGCGCACCGGAATTAACCGGGCGCCTCTCATGTCCTCCCAGGAGCAACTAGAACTCCAGGACTGTGAAAGCCACAGGTGGGGGCTGAGCGAGGCCTGGCCTCAGGAGCGGAGGTCGCCCCCAGCCCCCCACGAGCGCCGCAGTCCACCGTAGTGGGTGGAGCCCGTCTTGGTGCGCGGTTGGAAAACCTCGGAACCCCTCCGGAACCCCTCCGCATCTCCCGGCTGTCACCCGCACCCCCACCAGCGTAGGGTGCGCCCGCGGGCCCTGCTTCTCTCCCCATTAAATTCCCTGGGGAGAGGGGAAAAAGGCGAAGGAAGCCGGTTCTCCAGGGGCCAGAAGTATTGAGCTTAATTAATTAGTCTTCAGACTTCTCAATAAGAAATCACTTATCGGTTTCTTACCTGGGAGAGTTGAGAATGAAGGGACAGAAGGCACCCAGGATTTGCACGGGGGGGATTCAGGGAGAGAGAGTGATGAGGGACGGGGTGCGCCCTCCAGTCTTGGCCCAGTCCCCTTCTTGTGCACGTTGTTGGCTTCCTCTCAGAGCCCTCTGGTTCAGTCCCCCTGGGAAGGGGAGACCCATAGTGACCCCTCCTGACACCCACCGCCCCTGACCAGTGTTGCCGGGTTCTTTAAAGGCCACGCTCTCACTGCTGGTCTCTGTCACCTGCACCCCCCAGCCCTACCGTAGAGATGCCTTCTTGGGTGACGGCTCTGGGTCAGGGCAGGTCCTCCGGCCCCAGGATGGCCTCCAACGCCTGCTGCTGCTGCCCTGCGGCCGTGCAGAGGAGACTACCCATCCTGGCGTGGCTGCCGAGCTACTCCCTGCAGTGGCTGAAGATGGATTTCATCGCTGGTCTCTCAGTTGGCCTCACTGCCATTCCCCAGGCACTGGCCTATGCTGAAGTGGCTGGACTCCCACCCCAGGTGAGGTGTCTGACCCTGCTGCCAGCCACATCTCAGAAGCAGTGCAGAATACACAGTATCAATCCCAGACACCAGCAGAGATTCCAGGTTTCCAGCCCCTGGGCCCCAGGGAACCTTTGGTTTACAGTGTGTGTGACGCGTGACTGTCTCTGGGCTGATCCAGGCTCCTATGCCTGTTTGGCACACACAGACACTGAACTGGTTATGAAGAGGCCGGTGAGATGACTCATGGAGGCCTCAGGAGTTCAAGACCAGCCTGACCAAAATGGTGAAACCCTGTCTCCACTAAAAATACAAAAATTAGCCAGGCACAGTGGCGGGCACCTGTAATCCCAGCTACTGGGAAGGCTGAGGCAGGAGAATTGCTTGAAACCGGGAGGCGGAGGTTGCGGTGAGCCGAGATCGTGCCACTGCACTCCAACCTGGGTGACAGAGCAAGACTCTGTCTCAGGAAAAAAAAAAAATGTTTCCTCAGACTTGGACACAGCACACGGGCCTGCACCAACCCCTCTGCCTTGCTGTCTGCACCCTGAGCCCCCAGTTGGGTGCTGCTAAAGAAGTGGCCTCCTGATCACTGCAGGTCCACCCACAGGGCAGGGTGGTGCACCTCTCACCTGTGCGTGCTTGGGTGCCCGGGACACAGCTGACACCCACAGATCCCGTGCTTGGACACACACACTAGGGACCTGGTGGACAGGCCTTGGCCTTATGAGTGCTCACCGCCGTCTCTCCCCACAGTATGGCCTCTACTCTGCCTTCATGGGCTGCTTCGTGTATTTCTTCCTGGGCACCTCCCGGGATGTGACTCTGGGACCCACTGCCATTATGTCCCTCCTGGTCTCCTTCTACACCTTCCACGAGCCTGCCTATGCTGTGCTGCTGGCCTTCCTGTCTGGCTGCATCCAGCTGGCCATGGGGGTCCTGCATTTGGGTGAGGCTCTACCTTCTTGTCAAGGGAATGCCCTTGACCTCAGCATTTCCTTGTTTGCATTTCAAGGTCTATCCCCGTGTGTGTCGTGGGGGTGTGGGGGTGTGTGTGCGTCATGGGGGTGTGGGTGTGTATGTGTGTGTCGTGGGGGTGTGGGTATGTATGTGTGTGTCATGGGGGTGTGGGTATGTATGTGTGTGTGTCGTGGGGGTGTGGGTGTGTGTGTCGTGGGGGTGTGGGTATGTATGTGTGTGTGTCGGGGTGTGGGTGTATGTGTGTCGTGGGGGTGTGGGTATGTATGTGTGTGTGTCGTGGGGGTGTGGGTATGTATGTGTGCATGTGGTGGGGGTGTGGGTGTGTGTGTCGTGGGGGTGTGGGTATGTATGTGTGTGTCATGGGGGTGTGGGTATGTATGTGTGTGTGTCGTGGGGGTGTGGGTGTGTGTGTCGTGGGGGTGTGGGTATGTGTGTGTGTCGGGGTGTGGGTGTATGTGTGTCGTGGGGGTGTGGGTATGTATGTGTGTGTGTCGTGGGGGTGTGGGTATGTATGTGTGCATGTGGTGGGGGTGTGGGTGTGTGTGTCGTGGGGGTGTGGGTATGTATGTGTGTGTCATGGGGTTGTGGGTATGTGTGTGTGTGTCGTGGGGGTGTGGGTATGTGTATGTGTGTCGTGGGGGTGTGGGTGTGTGTGTGTGTCGTGGGGGTGTGGGTGTGTGTGTGTGTCGTGGGGGTGTGGGTATGTGTGTGTGTGTGTGTCGTGGGGGTGTGGGTATGTATGTGTGCATGTGGTGGGGGTGTGGGTGTGTGTTTTGATGTGTAGGTGGGTGGGTGGTAGAGGGGGTAGGACGCTTGGCCTTTAGTCTACTCTTTTCTGCTTAGAGACCAGGACACTTTGAATAAGTGCCTGTGGCCTCAGACCCCAGTTTCCCTTTTCTGCTCTCCAAGAACAGCCAAGCAGGGTGTGTTACCCCCAGTCCTTAGCTGCAGTATCTGCTCTCCGATCCCACCCGTGCCGCCTCCCCCAGCTCACATCTCCCCTCATCCTCTGGGACTGGGTGGAGCTGGGACCAGCTCAGTGTCCCCAGCTCACATCTCCCCTCATCCTCTGGGACTGGGTGGGGCTGGGACCAGCTTGGTGTTCCCTCTTGGCCGGCCAGGGTTCCTGCTGGACTTCATTTCCTGCCCCGTCATCAACGGCTTCACCTCTGCTGCTACAGTCACCATCGGCTTTGGACAGATCAAGGTAGGGACAGTGCCCACCCAGGACACTGCTCTTCGGCTGCTGCTTGTTGGCTCAGGGATAGCGGAAGCAGGACCGAGGCTGGTCCTGACTCCTGTGGCCAGTGGATGTCTTGCTGTTTCAGGTTGTCCTCCGTGGGTTAAGAAGCACGCGGTGCTCTCACGGGTCCCCTGTTAATAAATGACCTTCCTGGGAGGGATGTTGTGTGATGGTTGGATTTTATAGCGGGTAACTTGGGGGCCGGTAATTCCATCTCCCTGCTCTTGCCCGAGTTTCTGTTCCAGTGTGCTTGGCTGGCTCTGTGACGTGGCTCTGTTCTCCCTGCACTGGGCACATCCAGCAGGCCCCACCAGTCACGAGCACGCTGCTAGAATTTCTACAAGCAAATTACTTCCCCATGCTAATTTAGCTAGATGGTTTCATCTGTGCCTTTTTTCCCCCTGGTTTCTGTTTAATATTTCTTAAATGCCATGCATTTTATATTTCCTTTTAAAACATCTATAAGAAGCTCTGAAGTCAGTCATCAGCTGAGGGTGTCATTTATTCTGTTTTTGCTGGGTTGTAAGTTCCTTGAGGGCAGGAACTGTCCTTCTCCCAGCCATGGCCGCCCAGCACTGGGCTGCTGCAGTAGGGGGGTGCTCAGTTGGGTGTGTGTGAAGTAAGCCCAATTCCATGGATGAGGCTGTGTGGCCCTCATGACAGACTAGGGTCACATGCTGCCTCCTGACCGTGTGTCATTGCCAGGCTCTGCTCCAGGCTAGCCTGAGACCGTCTTCCCTGATGGAGGGACCATGAGAAGACCAAGGACAGGAGAATGTGTGTGAGAGTGTGTGTGTGTGAGTGTGTGAGTGTGTGTGAGTGTGTGTGTGTGAGAGTGTGTGTGAGTGTGAGAGTGTGTGTGAGAGTGTGAGAGTGTGAGTGTGTGAGAGTGTGTGATGAGTGTGAGTGTGTGTGTGTGAGTGTGTGAATGTGAGTGTGTGTGTGAGTGTGGGATCAGTGTGTGATGAGTGTGTGAGAGTGTGTGTGTGTGTGAGATGAGTGTGAGTGTGTGTGAGTGTGATGAGTGTGAGTGTGTGTGAGTGTGTGTGAAAGTGTGTGAGTGTGTGTGTCTGTGTGAGTGTGAGAGTGTATGTGAGAGGGTGTGTGTGAGTGTGAAAGTATGTGAGTGTGTGAATGTGTGAGAGAGTGTGCATATGTGAGAGTGTGTGTGTCAATAGACACTTTTTGCACTCTTGCTACGTGCGAGGCACTGGGCAAGACTCCGTGTGTGATTCTCAGCACACCCCTGGGAGGTGGGTGTGTCATTATTTCCATTTTAGAGAGGAGGGACCAGCTTAGGTGTGGGTGAGTCTGATTTGTATGTTACGTTATCTACACACCTCTCTCAGGGTTAGCTTGGGAAATGCTGTTTCAGGGCATGGTTGGCTCTTTATTCTGGAAACATCGTTTTTGGTATCAAGAATGTTCTTTTTAGGATCGCAGTGAGAGTGGAGAGTGCCTTGTACCTGCCTTCATACTTGGCAACTCTAGCCCTGCCTAGGGACTCTGAAGCCATCCAGGGGGAGGGCTCCCCCTGACATGCTCAGGACAGAAGCCCCTATCCCAGCAGTCCCAGAGTCCGCCCGCCCACCAGGATGTCCTAACCCCACCCACTCCGTGCGCAGCCGTTTTAGGGCAGGGTCCTTGAGCCTGTGGCCCTGCGAGCCTGGGCCTCGACTTTCCCCTCTGACTCCTGTCGAGTCTCAGGCGACGTCAAGAACTAAAGCACAAGCTGTGCCTGCACTGTAGATCCCAGCTACGTGGGAGGCCGAGGTGGGAGGATCACCGGAGCCCAGGAGTTCAAATCCAGCCTGGTCCATAGAGCAAGCAAGACCCACCCCCGCCCCCCCCCCAAAGAAAAAAAACGAAACTGGAACACAGGATGGAGTGCCTTCCCCTGCCCAGGATCCCTGAGAGCTGGCATCATGGGAGATTCCTACCTGGCTGAGGATTCCCCAGCCCAGCTTCTCAAAGCCTCTCGGAGCCCTCCACATCTGCGTGCCGGGAAGATTCCGCAGCAGCAGGGCTGGGGGGTGGCGGGGCACCTAGTGACGGAGGCATTCTCAAGCCAGTGGCAGCAAGGGTCTACATTGCAGGGGGCCTGGCCACCGAGCTGCCTCGAGCCAATGGGGGGCGGGGCTGGGCAGCCCATGGCCCCTGGCCATCGAGCTGTAGAACCCGGCTCCTTGCTATGGGGTGACCTACACTGTTTTTTATGAGAAAAGTAATTTAGAGAAACATATCACTGACCCAGTAATTGTGAAGTACTGTCTCCCCCAAGGGTAGCTTTGATCTCCTGCCCTAGGGGGCGCTGGGAGTGGGCCGATGGGCCCCTGAGCCCCTAAGATGGGCCCCGGAAATGAGGGTCTGGGATGGGGGTTGTGGGGCAGGGGACACTGCCTCAGCCCCGGGGGGCAGGTGGGCGGGGAGCTGTGGACAGATGGCCTTGGTTTGGGGGCAGGGCCTCTGATCAGCATCTCTGTGTTTGGACAGAACCTGCTGGGACTACAGAACATCCCCAGGCAGTTCTTCCTGCAGGTGTACCACACCTTCCTCAGGATCCCAGAGACCAGGTACCCCGGGCTTTGTTCCTCCCTCCTATAAGGAAGCTCCTCCTCCCACACCTCCTCTGCCAGCCCCCACCTCATTTTCCACACCTGGTGGCTGCTCAGACAGGGGTCCCCAGGGCAACCCCTCAGCAGCACTTGCAAGCTGTCAAGAAATGAGACTCTCAGCCCTTTCCAGACCTGCCCTATCAGAGCCAGTGTTTTAATAGGAGGCCTGTGGTCTGTGCGCAGGGGAGAATTCGAGAAGCTCTGCTCTGGGGAGCCAGGGCAGGGCAGTGTTTCTCTCTCCAGAAAGTTTTCCTGGGGAACAGGAATGGGAAGAGACTGGGTAAAGAAAAAGAAGGCAGTGTGTCTCTCCTGGGTTGTGATTTGTGAAGGAAGAGAACACGGCATGGGGCAGCTAACACAGACAGAATGCAGTGCCGCAGGGACGGCAGGTGAGGCTGTGATGAGAGATGAGGAGACCCAAGCACTTCCCTCAGGTGGTTTAAAGAACCTCTGATGGCCGGGCATGGTGGCTCACGCCTGTAATCCCAGCACTTTGGGAAGCCTAGGCGGGCAGATCACCTTAGGTCAGGAGTTTAAGACCAGCCTGGTCAACATGGTGAAACTCCATCTCTACTAAAAATACAAAAATTAGTTGAGTGTGGTGGTGCTTGCCTGTAGTCCCAGCTACTCGGGAGGCTGAGGCAGGAGGATTGCTTGAACCCAGGAGGTGGAGGTTGCAGTGAGCTGAGATCCCACTACTGTACTCCAGCCCGGGTGATAGAGCGAGACTCCATCTCCAAAAAAAAAAAAAAACTATCTGATGAGGGGTACCTCCCTGCCAGACCATCCAGCAGGAAGGCAGGATACCTCTCTACCTCTCTGGCTGGAAGGGACTGGAGGAGGAAGTGATCTGGGGGAGCTGTAGAGATGGCTGCCCAGTGCTGTGGCCTGGAGGGAGTGGGGGTGATCCTGGACCATCTTCCGCTCCCCTCTGATCTGCTGCCAAAGCTTCCCAGCGGCTGAACCCATCTGGAAGCCAGTGGGTTCCTTACCCTTCAGAGGCACCAGTGGGCCGGGGTTGGCCTGATGGGGGAGCAGTGATTATGGAGCCTGACCAGTTAGAGAACATCACGGACTGTCAGAGGTAAAAGGGGCCTTACTGACTGTTTAGTCCTAAGCCTTCTAGAATGTCTAGAGCAGGTTGTCCAATCTTTTGGCTTCCCTGGGCCACACAGGAAGAATTGTCTTGGGCTATAGATAAAATACGCTAACGATAGCTGATAAGCTAGAAAAAAAAATCACCTGAAGAACTCATCATGTTTTAAGAAAGTTTACAAATTTGTGTTGGGCCTCATTCAAAACTCTCCCAGGCTGCGCATGGCTCACAGGCTGTGGGTTTGGCAGACTTGTTCTAGAGCCACCTGCAGAGAGTGCTCAGGCTGGTCCCGTTCCTTGTGGTCACTCAGCAGATCCTGTGCCACAGACTTGAGTCCCAGAGAGCTACGGGAGTGAAAATGTGAGCACGTCGCCCCACCGCCATCATGACCCAGGCCTCTCCACTGCCCGTCCTGCACAATCCTGTGTACCCTGAATTTTAAATTGAATTTTGAAGTAGAACAGGGATGTATATGGCTTAGGAGAAAACATCTCGGCCTAGCCTGTGCTTAGTCTTGCAGAGTAGCTTGCTAAGGTTCCTGAGCTTTAGTTAAGTGTCTGTGAAACAGCGAAAATATTGAAAATGATTTATTTCCTTAAGCCTTGAAACTCGCTGTCGTCTGGGGCCAGCCTGGGCATTGGGCCTCTCCTGGGAGCTTCTTGGCGCCTCCCAGCTTAAGCAGCAGCAGGACGCTGGAGTCAACAGGAGGCCTGGGCCAAGCTGGGTGGTGACCAGTCCTCTGCCTGTCCACAGGGTAGGTGATGCCATCCTGGGACTGGTCTGCATGCTGCTGCTGCTGGTGCTGAAGCTGATGCGGGACCACGTGCCTCCCATCCACCCCGAGATGCCCCTTGGTGTGCGGCTCAGCCACGGGCTGGTCTGGTCTGCTACAACAGGTGAGGGACCTCTGGCTGACCTCGTATGCAACCTTGGCTGCAGGTTGGGGTCACTTGGGGAGTCCTGAGTCCCGCTCCCAGAGAGTCTCATGTCATTGGTCTGGGTGTAACTTGAGCATTGGGACATATAAAACACCACACCAAACTCTGGGACATGTGATTGATTGGTTGGTTGATTGAGACGGAGTTTCGCTCTGTCGCCCAGGCTGGAGTACAATGGTGTGATGTTGGCTCACTGCAACCTCCACCTCCCAGGTTCATGTGATTCTCCTGCCTCAGCCTCCTGAGTAGCTGGGATTACAGGCGCATGCCACCACGCCCAACTGATGTTTGTATTTTTAGTAGAGACAGGGTTTTACCATGTTGACCACGCTGGTCTCAAACTCCCGAGCTGAAGTGATCTGCCCACCTCGGCCTCCCAAAGTGCTGGGATTACAGGCATGAGCCACTGCCCCGACCCAAACTCTGGGACATTTAAAACTCCGAACCAAACTCGGTGGGTTCTGATGCAGCCAGAGCTGAAAACTGACGCACAGCCAGAGCTGAGAACTGGCCGGCTCTGGTAGTTCTCACCCTGAAGCAGTTTTGCCCCCTGGTGACATTTGGCAATGTTGGGAAACATTTTTGGTGGATACCACCGGGCAAGGCAGTTGCTGGCAACTAGTGAGGAGAGGCCAGGAATGCCACTAAACCTCTGACGGTACACAGGCTTCCACAGCAAACAGTGATCTGGCCCAAAATGTCAGTGGTGCTGAGGTGGAGAAACCCAGTCTACTGGCCGGTCCTGGGGAGAGAAAGCAAATTCTACGGAGACCAACAGGCTCTGTTTGAATTGTGCAACTTGCTGGGATCCAACTTCAGCCTCGGGGGGGAGGCCGCAGGCTGAGCCACAGATAACCAAGGGTCCTCTGAGAAAGGGGTGGTGAGGGCTGCATTGTGGGAGGAGCAGCAGGGCTGTCAGCAGGTGAAGGACCGCCCTAGGGGAGGTGGGAGCCTCTTCTCAGTGCATCCAAGATGGGCACAGGTCCCCTGGCTGAGCACTGGGAGGCCCAGAGAGGAAGGGACACCCAGGAAAGTCAGGAAGCCTAGGTGACTCCGAACCTTCTCAGAGCTGAGGGGACAGATTCAGCTCAGAACAGCCCGAGCTTGGCCTTGCTGTTGAGGGGCTGCAAAATCCAACAGCCATAGGAGAGAGAGGGTGGCTGGACTTAGTTCTTGAGTCACTTCCTCCTACCCAGGCTGGTCTGTTCCCTGTGGTCTCTCCCTGGATCCTGTTCAGCACACCTGAGGCCGTAGTGAACACTGAGAGCCTCGTAGGGTGCAGAGGATGCTGGGTTTAGAGTGGAGATGTCCAGCTTCCAGTCCCAGCCTGGTCTGGGCTTAGACTTGCAAAGTAGCTTCCGAAGTTCCTGAGCTTTAGTTCAGTTGTCCGTGAAATAGTGAAAACGCTTTGTTATCTTATTATTATTATTATTATTTTGGAGCTGGTGTCTCACTCTGTTGCCCAGGCTGGAGTGCAATGGTGTGATCTCGGCTCACTGCAACCTGCCTCCTGGTTTCAAGTGATTGTCCCCCCTTAGCCTCGTGATTAGCCGGGACAGCAGGCGTGCACCACCATCTTACCAGGCTAATTTTTGTATTTTTAGTAGAGACGGGGTTTCACTATGTTGGCCAGGCTGGTCTCAAACTCCTGACCTCAAGTGATCTGCCCGCCTCGGCCTCCCAAAATGCTGAGATTACAGGCCTAAGCCACTGCTCCCGGCCTGTGCTTTGTTGTCTTAAACCTTGAGACTCAGAGTGTGGCCTGGGCCCAGCAGCCTGGGCACTAGGCATCTCCTGGGAGCTTACTGGAAAGGCAGGATCTCAGGCCCCACCCCAGGTGTCCGAATCAGAATCTGCATTCTTCAGCGCATGCCCAGGGGATTCATGGGATCCCCTTAGAAGTCCGAGTTTGGAAGCCGGGCACGGTGGCTCACGCCTATAATCCCAGCACTTTGGGAGGCTGAGGGAGGCAGATCACCTGAGGTCAGGAGTTTGAAACCAGCTTGGCCAACATGGCGAAACCCGTCTCTACTAAAAATACAAAAATTAGCTGGATGTGGTGGCGTGTGCCTGTGATCCCAGCTACTCGGGAGGTTGAGGCAGGAGAATCGCTTGAACCGGGAGGCAGAGGTTATAGTGAGCCAAGATTGCACCACTGCACTCTAGCCTGGCAACAGAGCGAGACTCCGTCTCAAAAAAAAAAAAAAAAAGAAGTCAAAGTTTGGGAACTGCTTAGAGACCCCATGTTTCTTAGAGACTTGTTTTGTATTACTTTAGGAGATGGTGAGTCAGGTGCGGCCACAAGGGGAGACCGAGAAAGGCTCAGGAAGAAAACCAGTTTATTGTACTCCCAGGTCCTAGAGACAGGAGGCACAGCATGCCACGTAGGGCCATGTCAGAGGACACCAGGGTGGCCAGGAGGAGAAGCCAAAGCTGTGGTTTAGGCCACAGCCTTTACTGAGGTTTTCACGATAAAGGCAAGGTGAAGAAAGGTGACCAGCTTAGGACTGGCAGTTGGAGGAATTTTGGTGGGTTTCAGGCGTAAGGCAGAAAAATCTTGCCTCCTGGGGTGCAGGCCAGGCTGGTGGAGGAAGGATGGCTCCAGAGGGGTTAGCTGGCATATCAGAGACATACTTAGGGCTGCTTTTGTCTTTAAGACTTGCCTAACCCTGAAGGCAGTCTCTCCACAGCCAGAAAAGTCTTGTAAGATGTCAAAACGTCGTAATGTACAGAAACTTGAGAAACATTTACAGTGTAGGGCTGCCGTCTCCTTTCTCCCAGCGTGTGTAGCATTGTTCTGGGGAAACTACTTAAAAAGCTTTTGATTCTTTTTTTTTTTTTGAGACAGAGTCTTGCTCTGTCGCCCAGGCTGGAGCGCAGTGGCCGGATCTCAGCTCACTGCAAGCTCCGCCCCCTGGGTTTACGCCATTCTCCTGCCTCAGCCTCCCGAGTAGCTGGGACTACAGGCGCCCGCCACCTCGCCCGGCTAGCTTTTTGTATTTTTTAGTAGAGACGGGGTTTCACCGTGTTAGCCAGGATGGTCTCGATCTCCTGACCTCATGATTCGCCCGTCTCGGCCTCCCATTTTTTTTTTTTTTTTGAGACAGAATCTCTCTCTGTTGCCCACGCTGGAGTGCAATGGTGTGATCTGGGCTCACTGCAACTTCCACCTCCCAGGTTCAAGCAATTCTTGTGCCTCAGCCTCCCAAGTAGCTGGGATTACAGGCTTGCACCACCAAGCCCAGCTAATTTTTGTATTTTTAGTAGCGATGAAGTTTTGCCATGTTGGCCAGCCTGGTCTCAAATTCTTGGCCTCAAGTGATCCACCTGCCATGGCCTCCCAAAGTGCTGGGCCACCACACCCAGCCTCCTATCTTTTTACTTTTAACGTATTTAATCGATTTGTGTTCTTGTGTTTAATGGTATGTTTTGTAGGCAGCATATAGATGGGATTTGTTTTTAATCTGATAATCTCTGCCTTTTAATTGGAAGGTTATGCCATTTATATTTAATGTCATTATTGGTATGTTTGACTTTAGATCTACCATATTGCTGTCTGTTTCCTGTTTGTCTCATTTGTTCTTTGTTCCCTTTTCCCCCTCCTTCTACCTCTATTGATTAGTTTTTATGATTCCATTTTATGTCCTTTATTGGCTGATTAGCTGTAACTGCTGTATTTAGTTTTTGTTTCTAAGTGGCTGCTTTAAGGTTTGTGGTAAACATCTTTATCTTGCTACAGTATACATTAAACTTCAATTTCATGTGACATTAGAACCTTATAGCAGGCCAGGCGCAGTGGCTCACACCTGTAATCCCAGCACTTTGGGAGGCCGAGGGAGGCAGATTGTCTGAGCTCAGGAGTTCAAGACCAGCCTGGGGAACATGGCAAAACCCCATCTCTACCCAAAATACAAAAAGTTAGCCAGGCATGGTGGTGCATGACTGTAATCCCAGCTGCTGGGGAGGCTGAGGTGGGAGAATCACTTGAATCTGGGAGGCAGAGATTGCAGTGAGCCAAGATCCATCACTGAAGCTGCAAACTCCTGGACTCAAGTCATCCTCCTGCCTCAGCCTCCTGAGTAGCTTGGTCTACAGGCATGCGTCACCACATGTGGCTAATTTTTAAAATTTTTTTGTAGAAACGGGCTGTGTTGCTCAGGCTGGTCAAAGATTCTAGGCCTCAAGTGATGCTCCTGCCTCAGCCAACCAAAGTGCTGAGATTGCAGGTGTGAGCCACCATTCCCTGCAGGAACAAAGTCTTTTATATTTATGCACGTAGTAACTGTTTCTGGTGCTCTTAATTCCTTTGTACAAATCCAAATTTCCATCTGGTGTCATTTTCCTTCTACCTGAAGGACTTTAGTTTTTCTTCTGTTGCAGGCCCGTTGGTGATTAATTCTTTCAGCTCTTTCTTTCTTTCTTTCTTTCTTTCTTTCTTTCTTTCTTTCTTTCTTTCTTTCTTTCTTTCTTTCTTTCTTTCTTTCTTTCTTTCTTTCTTTCTTTTCTTTCTTTTCTTTCTTTTCTTTCTTTTCTTTCTTTCTCTCTTTCTTTTCTTTCTTGAGAGCGGATTCTCTCTGTCACCCAGGCTGGAATGCAGTGGCGCAATTACAGTTCACTGCAGCCTTAGACTCCTAGATTCAAGCAATCCTCCTGCCTCAGTCTCCTGAGTAGCTGGGACTATAGGTGTGCATCACCATGCCTGGATGCTTTTTTATTTTTACTTTTTGTAGAGATGGTGTCTTCCTACATTGCCCAGGCTGGTCTCTAACTCCTGGGCTCAAGGGATCCTCCCACCTTGGCTTCCAGAGTGTTGGAATTACATGTGTGAGCCACTACTCCTGGTCTTCTTTCAACTTTTGACGTTTGTGTGTCTGAAAGTCTATTTTGTCTCATTTTTCAAAGATAGTTTTGCTGGTGATATAATTCTCAACTTTTTTTTTTTCAGTACTTTCTAAAAAAAAATATTTATTTATTTTTTTATTTTGAGACAGTGTCTCTCTGTGTCACCCAGGCTGGAGTGCAGTGGCACGATCTTGGCTCACTGCGTTCTCTGCCTCCTGGGTTCAAGCGATTTTCCTGTCTCAGCCTCCTAAGTAGATGGAATTACAGGCACATGCCACCATGCCCGGCTAATTTTTGTATTTTTAGCAGAGACAGGGTTTCACCATGTTGGCCAGGCTGGTTTCGAACTCCTGACCTCAGGTGATCCACCTTCCTTGGCCTCCCACAGTGCTAGGATTACAGGCGTGAGCCACTGTGCCTGGCCTCAGGACTTTAAAGATGCTATTCTGCTGTCTTCTGGCCCACTTCGTTTCAAGGAGTGTGCTCTCATTCTTATTTTTGTTCCTCTGTATGTAGCCTTTTTCTCCACTGCTTTTAAAATATTCTTTATCACTGGTTTTAGGCAGTTTCATAATGTGGCTTGATGTAGTGTTTTTTGTTTGTTTGTTTTTTTCTGTGTTTATGCTTAGGATTCATTGAACTTCTTAGATATGTGGGTTTGCAGTTTCATCACATTTGGAAAATATACACCCATCTTTTCTTGAAATCTTTGCAGTGTCCCCCTATGATACGATTCCACAGAATTTTTTGCAGACGCCCATACCTGTATTTCAGGCACCTCGAAGCTGTTCCCACAGCTCACTTGTGATTTTCAGTCTTTCCCATTGTGTATTTCATGTTGGATAGTTTCTACTGCTACATTTTAGTCTTTTTTTTCTGTAATGTCTCCACTGTTGTTAATTGTATCAAGTGCTTCTTCCATCTCAGACACTGTGGTTTTCATTTCTAGAAATCCAATGTGAATCTTTTTTTTCTTTTTCTTTTCTTTCTTTCTTTTCTTTCTTTCTTTCTTTTCTTTTTTTTTTTGAGATGGAGTCTTGCTCTGTCACCCAGGGCTGGAGTACAAGTGGCGCGATCTCGGCTCACTGCAAGCTCCACCTCCCAGGTTCACGCCATTCTCCTGCCTCAGCCTCCCGAGTAGCTGGGACTACAGGCGCCCGCCACCACGCCTGGCTAATTTTTTTGTATTGTTTTAGTAGAGACGGGATTTCACCATGTTAGCCAGGATGGTCTCGATCTCCTGACCTCGTGATCCGCCTGCCTCGGTCTCCCAAAGTGTTTAGATTACAGGCATGAGCCACCGCGCCCGGCCTTTTTTTTTTTTTTTTTAAGATGGAGTTTCACTCTATCACCCAGGCTGGAGTGCAATGGCGCAATCTCGGCTCACTGCAACCTCTGCCTCCCGGGTTCAAGTGTTTCTCCTGCCTCAGCCTCCCAAGTAGCTGGATTACAGGCACCCGCCACCACACCTGGCTAATTTTTGTATCTTTAGTAGAGACAGAGCTTCACCTTGTTGGCTGGGCCGGTCTCGAATTCCTGACCTCAGGTGATCCACCTGCCTCGGCCTCCCAAACTGCTGGGATTACAGGTGTGAGCCACCATGCCCAGTCTCAATTTGAATCTTTTAAAATGTATTTTGTACATCTTCACTTAACAGTTGCAGTCTTTCCTCTCGTTTTTTTTTTTTTTAAGTATGCGGAATTTGGTTACAGTTACTCTTTTAATGTTCTATTAACTATTTTAATTCTTTTAATGTCCTATTAAATTACATTTGGTTACAGTTACTCTTTTAATGTCCAGTTAATTCTGTCATCTTTAACTATGTTACTTATGGGTCTTTTTTTTATTTTTATTTTTTGAGACAGGGTCTCACTGTGTCACCAGGGCTAGAGTACAGTGGCATGATCATGGTTCACTGCAGCCTCAACCTCCCAGGCTCAAGTGATCATCCCACCTCAGCCCCCCAAGTAGCTGGGACTACAGGCATATGCCACTGTGCTCAACTAATTTTTTATTTTTTGTAGAGATAGTGTCTCACTAATTTGCTGAGGCTGTCCTCAAACTCCTGGGCTTCAGCGATCCTCCTGTCTTGGCCTCCCAAAGTGTTGGGATTACAAGCATGGGCCACTGCAGCCAGCCATATTTTCCTGCTTCTTTGTATGCCTGGTAATTTTTGTTTGCATGGATGCTAGATTTTGTGAGTTTGAGGTTACTGCATGCTGGATATTTTTGTATTCTATAAATCTTCTTGAGCTTTGTTCTGGGATACAGTTAAGTTTCTTAGAACAGTTTGATCCATTTAGGATCTTACTTTTTTTTTTTTTTTTTGAGACGGAGTCTCGTTCTGTCGCCCAGGCTGGAGCGCAGTGGCTGGATCTCAGCTCACTGCAAGCTCCGTCCCCCGGGTTTACACCATTCTCCTGCCTCAGCCTCCCAAGTAGCTGGGACTACAGGCGCCCGCCACCTTGCCCGGCTAGTTTTTTGTATTTTGTTAGTAGAGACGGGGTTTCACCGTATTAGCCAGGATGGTCTCGATCTCCTGACCTCGTGATCTGCCCGTCTCGGCCTCCCAAAGTGTTGGGATTACAGGCTTGAGCCACTGCGCCCGGCCAGGATCTTACTTTTAAGCTTTGTGAGCTGGACCAGAGCCGTGTTCATTCTAGGGCAAGCCTAATCTGGCCCACCACTTGATTTTGTAAATAAAGTTTTATTGGAAAGTAACTCCCATTCGTTTACTTTGTCAATGTCAACTTTTATGCAGTAATAACAGACTTGAGTAGTTGCACCAGAGACTTTATGGCCCACAAAGCAGAAGGTTTTTAGTATTTAGTCCTTTACAGAAAAAATTTGCCAACCCCAGGCCTTGGGCTAATCTCCACTGCTGAGGTAAAACCCTCAGGAGTCCCTGATACTCCATGAATTATGGGGGTTTTCACTCTGGTGTGAGTCCCTGGGATTGTCCCTTGTAACCCTCTTCCCCACTGTGGATTTGGGTCTTTTTCGCCCCACTTTGCCTCGACCAGTTCTCTGCTGCACACCCGAGGGCACCTCTGCAGATCTCTGAGCTCTGTCTCCGGCCACCCTCTCTGCTCCTGTGACCTTGCTGTCAGCTCCAGCTGCAGGCCTCCTCAGACTCCCTCCCAGCATTGCCCCCGAACTCAGGGCTCTGCTAGGGGTCCCCTCCATACACATGGGGACCATCGGGGAAACTGCAAGCAGCCAGCAGGGCAGTGACAGACTCACCTCCCTCGTTTCCCTGTGGCCGTCATGCCCGCTGTCCCGTGTCTTAGTGGCCATCATGCCCGCTGTCCCGCATTTTGGAGGCCATTGTTTCTGTTGTTCGGGGAAGGGGATACATCTGGCTTCTTCCTCCCTTGTGCTTTGAGGTGGATGTGCCCTGGGCACCTGATTTCAGAGAGTCTTTGCCGGGGTGCACGACGTCCAGTCACCTGGAGCTTGGTGGCAGGTGGCATATGCACCTGTCTGCAGCGTGCAGCTCTGCCATCCCACCTGTTCACCCTGCCACATAGCACTTGTGCCTGTGCTATGTTTCCCAGAGTGCAGAGTGAGGACTGTGGCCCAGCGGGGGCCTCTTCTGCCCCTGGGGTGTCTGCCCCAATAATCTGGAGGCAGCTGCGCTACCCCACGCTCGCCAGGAGCGGGGTCCTGAACGCACCTCTCCTTCTCTCCTAGCTCGCAACGCCCTGGTGGTCTCCTTCGCGGCCCTGGTTGCATACTCCTTCGAGGTGACTGGATACCAGCCCTTCATCCTAACAGGGGAGACAGCTGAGGGGCTCCCTCCAGTCCGAACCCCGCCCTTCTCAGTGACCACAGCCAACGGGACGATCTCCTTCACCGAGATGGTGCAGGTGGGCAGAGCCAGGAGCCAGGATGGCGTGGCCGAGGCTGCAGTGGCCCCTGGCCTGGCCCCTACCCTGGTGCGTCTGCTGGGTGCCGGGGGTCTGAGGTCAGTTGGGACAGCTGAGTCCTCAGGAAGGGACATCTCCGTCATTAAAGAATCCCAGGTCGGACGCAGCCTCAACGAGCTCAGGGATGTCACGTTTGTGTTCCGGGGTGCTTCTCCCGTTTTGGACTCCAGCTGAGATAAATTTGCTGTGTTCCTCCCAGCACCTGGCGCCTCTTCAAACAAGGAGGCGCATCCTGCAGCTGACAAGCACTTGCTCCTGTTACCTGTGGGGAGGTGTGGCTCCTTGCTGCCTTCATGGGTCACTGCCGGGTCCTACCCCTTAGGAAGGCCACTCACCATCCCTCTCTCCTCTCTCAGGACATGGGGGCCGGGCTGGCCGTGGTGCCCCTGGTGGGCCTCCTGGAGAGCATTGCGGTGGCCAAAGCCTTCGGTAAGACACCTGTCATCCACGCCCCGGGCCTCCCAGTGTGCCGGCTGGGCTAGGCCTGCCTGCTTTCTAGCTTGCTTTTATCTGTTACTAGTGTTAGAAATTTGAATTCGTAATACATGCTCATGATAGATATATACGTACTATGTACATATGATAAAGCTGGATCTATAACGAGACATCGCCCTCCCACCCCATGGTGTGCTGGTGAGTGTCGTAACAGCCTCTGCTCTTTGTGGAAATAAAAGGTTTTGCTTCGTGGCCCTTGCCGATGTCCATGGTGTAAATGCTGCTGTCTGATTTTGAGGTCACATCGCTGAACAGGGAGTTTGCACATGGAGCTGGGTTGAGATCTGCATGAACAACCATATTCTATGGCATCTCCACCATGTAGATACAGTGGGTGCAAATAACCTCATCAGCAGTAGCCAAATGCCAAATACATTAGGAAGTGATGAGTTTTAAGCATTATCTTTGGGCCAGGCATGGTGGCTCAGGCCTGTAATCCCAACACTTTGGGAGGCCAAGACAGGAGGCTCGCTTGAGTTCAGGAGTTTGAAACCCACCTAGGCAATATAATGAGACCTCGTTTCTATTAAAAATAAAAACTAGCCGGGCATGGAGCACACCTGTGGTACCAGCTGCTCGGGAGACTGAGGCAGGAGGATCACTTGAGCCCAGGAGGTCGAGGTGGCATTGAGCTGTGATAGTGCCACTGCACTCCAGCCTGGGCAGCAGAACAAGATCCTGTATTATCTGTTTAGTTGAAAGTTTTGGCCAGGCGTGGTGACTCATGCCAGTAATCCTATCACTTTGGGAGGCTGAGGTGGGCGGATCACGAGGTCAGGAGATCAAGACCATCCTGACTAACATGGTGAAACCCCATCTCTACTAAAAATACAAAAAAATTAGCCAGGCGTGGTGGCGGGCGCCTGTAGTCCCAGCTACTCTGGAGGCTGAGGCAGAAGAATGGCGTGAACCCAGGAGGCGGAGCTTGCAGTGAGCCGAGATCATACCACTGCACTCCAGCCTGGACGACAGAATGAGACTCTAAAAAAAAAAAAAAAAAAAAAAAAAAAGAAAGAAAAGAAAAGTTTGCCAACCTCTGTCTTAGATCCATGCTCCTGTGCCTTCCCCTCAAATCTTGGCCTGCTCACCTCTCTGAGATGGCCCATCTTAGACTTTCCAGTCGTCTCAACTGGTCATCAGAGAGGTTTCCAGTTTAAAATGTTTTTCTCGTTGGGCGCGTTGGCTCACGTCTGTAATCCCAGCAGTTTGGGAGGCCGAGGTAGGCGGATCACCTGAGGTCAGGAGTTCGATACAAGCCTGACCAACATGGTGAAACCCGATTTCTACTAAAAATGCAAAAATTAGCCAGGCGTGGTGGCATGCACCTGTAGTCCCAGCTACTCAGGAGGCTAAGGCAGGAGTATCTCTTGAACCTGGGAGGCAGAGGTTATGGTGAGCCAAGATCACTCCACTGCACTCCAGCCTGGGTGACAGAATAAGACTCCATCTAAAAAAATAAAAATAATAAAATAAAATGTTTTTCTTATTATAAAAAGTGTTGTAATCCCAACACTTTGGGAGGCCTAGGCAGGAGGATCGCTTGAGCTCAGGAGTTTGAAACCCACCTAGGCAACATAACGAGACCTCGTTTCTATTAAAAATAAAATTAGCTGGGCCTGGAGCACACCTGTGGTACCAGCTGCTCGAGATCCTAAGGCAGGAGGATCACTTGAGCCCAGGAGGTTGAGGTGGCATTGAGCTGGGATAGTGCCACTGCACTCCAGCCTGGGCTGCAGAACAAGATCCTGTATTATCTGTTTAATTGAAAGTTTTAATTTAATTGTTAATGGCTATGTTTATTAATATACATTCATTGTAGAAAATGTCAAAAGTGCAGAAATGAGTAAAGAAGAGACAAATCACCCATAATCTGTTTTACTACCACAATTAACTACTGTTTACATGTTTTCTTCTTGTTGTTTGAGACGGTCTCTGTTGCCCGGACTGGAGTGCAGTGGCACGATCTCATCTCACTGCATACTCAACCTCCTAGTCTCAAACCATCCTCCCACCTCAGCGTCCTGAATATCTGGGACTATAGGCACACACCACCATGCCCGGCTAACTTTTGTATTTTTTTGTAGAGATGGGGTTTTGCCATGTTGCCCAGGCTGGTCTCGAACTCCTGGGCTCGAGCGATCCTCCTGCCTTGGCCTCCCAAAGTGCTGCTATTACAGCTGTGAGCCACCGTACCTGGCCTGATTACATGGTATGGTACCTCTTTCCACTCTGTGATACATTCAAGCACATGTTTACATGCGCATGTATGTGAATATTTTAGATGTGTATTCATATAGTTATATTTACAAAACTTAATGCCATATGTAGAAATTCATAATCTGTTTTACATTTTGTGAATACTTTTTGAGTGATGTTGAATATCAGTGACCATGTCTTTACTGTTGGTTCCCTTTAGCATCTCAGAATAATTACCGCATCGATGCCAACCAGGAGCTGCTGGCCATTGGTAAGACCCCAGCTGTGGGGAAGACCCCCCGTGGGCCTCCAGGGACCCAGGCCTGCCCCTGTGTCTCCTGCGTCGTAGGAAGACCGTGATGGTGGTGATGAACTGGGAGGGCAAAGGTGGCCCCGGATGGGCTCTTCGGGAATATTTTGTTTTGTTTTGGGTTTTTGAGACAGAGTCTCGCTCTGTTACCCAGGCAGGAGTGCAGAGGTGCGATCTCGGTTCACTACAACCTCCGCCTCCCAGGTTCAAGCAATTCTCCTGCCTCGGCCTTCTGAGTAGCTGGGATTACAGGCGTGTGCCACCATGCCTAGCTAATTTTTGTATTTTTAGTAGAGACGGGGTTTTACCATGTTGCCCAGGCTGGTCTCGAACTCCTGACCTCAGGTGATCTGCCTGCCTCGGCCTCCCAAGGTGCTGAGGTTACAGGCATAAGCTACCGCACCTGGCTCTTCTGGAATATTAATAAGAACTCATTGCCAGACCTCCACACTGCTCAGTTTAACCCCTAAGAATAAGGAGCTGACCTCTGTTATCTGTCCGACCACTTGCTGAGCACCTGTGCTGTGTACACGGCCCTGAGGTCTGTAGCCTTGGTCTAGATCCAGGAACACCTGGAATGTCCCACCTCAAGGAGGGAGCGGCCAGGGACAGGGTCGAGAGCTGAAGGCTGTGGCCGGGGGAGTCCAGAGCAGTCTTCTGATTGTACCCGCACCCTGCCCTGTGCCTCCCTCCGGGCAGGGGCAGGTGGATTCATGAAGACTCGGGGGCCCTAAGTTGCCTGCCTGTGGATGGGGGGTCGTGCCTGCTTTCACTGTTTAGTTTCCTCTTGTTATATCTCTGCAGGCTGACTTCTTAGTGGTGTATTTTGAGACTACAGTGTGAATATATATATATATTTTGTGTGTGAGACTGAATCTTGCTTTATTGCCTGGGCTAGAGGGCAGTGGTGCGATCTCAGCTCACTGCAACCTCTGCCTTCTGGGTTCATCTGATTCTCCTGCCTCAGCCTCCTGAGTAGCTGAGACTACAGGCGCGCGCCACCATGCCTGGCTACTTTTTGTATTTTTAGTAGGGATGGGGTTTCACCATATTGGTCAGGCTGGTCTCAAACTCCTGACCTCGTGATCCACCCGCCTCGGCCTCCCAAAGTGCTGGGATTACAGGCACCCGCCACCGCACCCAGTCCCGTGTGAATCTTAAATTCAGTTATCGTGACTGACTCGTGGGACCCAGGCCTTCCTGCCTTTCCTTCTCTCCCCTCATGAGACTGGAGCAGGGTAACCCAGGAAGCACCATGGGCTTCTTCCCAAGGGGTGTCCACCCTGACAATTTCGTGAGAGCCATTTGGCTTCTTGACAGCAAAGTGAGTGACCCAGGTTGGGTCACAAAGGGACGTTGCCCAGGCTCCTCTCCGAGCCATGGAGAGCGAGGCATTAGTTGAGTGGTGGAGCTCGGCTTCCTAGGACTCACACACTCTCAGGCCGAGAGAATCCACGGCCTCCCTGAAGCCCCCCAGTAAATCTTCCAAATGTGATTTCCCAGAGCATCCCATTCCCATTACTTTACTTATTATAATTGTTATTTGAGACGGAGTCTTGCTGTGTCGCCCAGGCTGGAGTGCAGTGGCACGGTCTGGCTCTCTGCAACCTCCGTCTCCTGGGTTCAAGCAATTCTGCCTCACCCTCCTGAGTAGCTGGGATTACAGGCGCCTGCCCCCAAGCCCGACTGATTTTTGTATTTTTAGTAGGACGGGGTTTTGCCATGTTGGCCAGGCTGGTCTCGAGCTGCTGACCTCTGGTGATCTGCCTGCTTTGGCCTCCCAAAGTGCTAGGATTACAGGCCTGAGTCACAGCCCCTGGCCCTATTCCCATTACTTTAAAAATACCACAGAACTATTCTGATGGCACGCTGAGTTCCAGGGATACAACGCAGACAGTGCGAAGGTCAAGGTTACTGTGACAGCCATGGGATTCCTTCATCTCAGATAGGCCAGATAGGCTTCAGCAGCTGCACAGCAAGAAGCTGGCTGATGTGAGCCCATAAAGGCCAAGCTGGGAGGGGTCACCCTGGTCAGCTTTGGCTCACAGAGTTGGGTCCCCAGCCCAAGCTGTTGCAGAGTGAGGATGATCCCGTGCAGCCTGCGGTCACCGCAGGCCTCTGCTGAGACCTCCCACGCCTGCATTTCCTTGCCTTATCCCCCCTCTCTCAGGGCTGTGAGCTGGGCTGTGTCATCTGGGATGCCCTGATACTGAGTTGGCCCCAGCCCAAGCTACCTTGAGAGCAGGCCCTGCACCTTTGAGACCTGAGAACTCCCTGTGGGTCTTAGCGAGCAGGAGGGATTCTGGTTTTAGTGGTGAGACAGATGCTGGTGGGAGCGTGGGGTCTACCTGAGCAGTGATCCCCGTTCTTGGGCCTCAGCGATGCTGCAGGCGTGGGCTTTGTCTGTTGTCGGCAGCCAGCATCACCTGGGGAGGCAGCATACCAGCCATGACCTTGGCCTCACTGTGGCTGTCGTCTCATGAGAAGGAGTGCTGGGTTTGAAAGGAACTGGGTGGAGAACTGTGGGCAGCCACTGACCTCCCGAGCACGTAGAGTTTGTCTGACTTTGTCTGACGGGCGCTTTCATCTCAGCTGTCACCCGCTCCTGGGTGGTGAGATGCTCCCCTCTGTTATGCGTGGGGAAGGCATGTCCTAGTCACACAGGAGAGGCTGATTGAGAAGTGTTTGAAAGCTAGGATCTGACTGGGCGTGGTGGCTCACACCTGTAACCCCAGCACTTTGGGAGGCTGAGGTGGATTTATCACCTGAGGTCGGGCGTTTGAGACCAGCCTGGCTGACATGGCAAAACCCTGTCTCTACTAAAAATACAATTAACTGGGTGTGGTGGCTCATGCCTGTAGTCCCAGCACTTTGGGAGGCCAAGGCAGGTGGATCACCTGAGGTCAGGAGTTTGAGATCAGCCTGACCAACATGGTGAAACCCCATCTCTACTAAAAATGCAAAAATTAGCCAGGTGTGGTGGCACATGTCTGTCTGTAGTCCCAGCACTTTGGGAGGCCAAAGCAGGTGGATCACTGAGGTCAGGAGTTTGAGATCAACCTGGCCAACATGGCAAAACTCTGTCTCTACTAAAAATACAAAAATAAGCCAGGCGTGGTGGTACGTGCCTGTAATCCCAGCTACTCGGGAAGCTGAGGCAGGAGAATCGCTTGAACTGGGAGGCGGAGGCTGCAGTGAGCTGAGATCGTGCTACTGCACTCCAGCTTGGGCAACAGCCAGACTCTGTCTCAAAAAGAAAAAAAAAAAAAGGCTGGGCTCTGCATCTGCAAGAGTGTGGCCTGTTTTCTTCCCTGAAAGAGTGCACAGGCTCAGGCCCCCAGGATAATTCTCGCGAGCCCCGCCTTCCTTCTGGGTTTTTATCCCCTCCCCATCTTTCCCTCCATTCTGTGTGCCCACCTCCCCGATCAGCCTGTCTTGCTCCTCCCCAGGCCTCACCAATGTGTTGGGCTCCTTCGTCTTCTCCTACCCAGTCACAGGCAGCTTTGGACGGTGAGTGACCTGTCTTCCACTTCTGCTTGCCCACGTTGGATGCCTTTACGTTGTTATCCTGACGAGGAGTCTGCCTGCCCTGACCCTGGCGCCCCGTCCTCTGCTGTGAACTCTCCGTGGAGGGGCAGGGCTGGGGGTCACCCCGCTGTCCTCTAGGGTGTTCTGTTTCTTTACTCTCATAGATGGTCCTGCAGTTTAATACTAGAAACTTCCACCGGGCGTTGTGGTATACCCTTGTTATCCCATTTACTCTGGAGGCGGAAGCGGGAGGATCGCTTGAGCCCAGCAGGTTGAGGCTGCAGTGAGTTGTGACTGCACCGCTGCACTCCAGCCTGGGCAACAGAGCAAGACTCCGTCTCTAAAACAAATACTGGAAAGTTCCCAGCACGTCAAAGCCCTTGTAGCTCCTGGTGCCGGAGTCAATTCCTAAAAGGACGTGGAGACAGGAAGGGCTGCAGCTCTGCCCTGAAGAAGCCAGGCGTGAGGCTTAGCCCAGACGCCCTGGGGCCCCTCCTCAGTCAGGACAGCAGGATGGGGGTGATCTGTGGCTTAAAGGAGAGGAGGCACCGCTTGGCAGTGCCCAGTCCGCCAGCTGCTGACGCTCACCCTGCAGGGTGTGGGGCCCCCACCTGGATGGGGGCAGGAACCCAAAAGGACGTGTGCTTCCTGAACTGCTTCTTATAGTCAGGGTGGCCTGAGCACAGCGGTCTGTGACTGCACCCTAAGTCTCTCTCTACCTTGCCCCTCTTGCAGTCCCCGCCTGCTTCCTAAGCCATGCTGGGAGCTGACGTCCCCTCAGAAGAACAGCCACAGGGTGTGGACTGAGATCTCCCCTTTCCCGGCCCCTGGTGACTGACAGTCTCTATGTTGCCTTCCAGGACAGCTGTGAACGCTCAGTCGGGGGTGTGCACCCCGGCGGGGGGCCTGGTGACGGGTGAGGCCCTCCATCTTCCCCTTGTGCCCCCAGCCCTGAGAGTGGGAGAAAGGGAGGAGGGGGCCCAAGAGATGTCCCTTTGGCTCATGGGCCGTGTGCCCCGGACTGCACAGGGACTTGGGGGGCCACAGAGGAGTAGGGGGACTGCAGGAGACTGAGCAGGGGCTAGGGGCCTTGACACTTGTCGCCCTACCCCTGCCCCCGTCCCCAGTGGGCTCCGCTGAACAGGAGGCTGCTATGGTGCGTGCTGGGGGGACCCTGCCACCTGAGGTCACCCGTGTTGCTGCGCCCCCGCAGGAGTGCTGGTGCTGCTGTCTCTGGACTACCTGACCTCACTCTTCTACTACATCCCCAAGTCCGCCCTGGCCGCCGTCATCATCATGGCCGTGGCCCCGCTGTTCGACACCAAGATCTTCAGGACGCTCTGGCGCGTTAAGAGTACGTTCTTGTCCTACGGGGAGAGCACTGTGATGCAGTGTCTGAACGCGGAGAATGTCATTTGTGCTACACCATTTTCCTGCAGCCACCGCTGCGGGGCTGGGGCTGGGAAGTTAGGGCAGTCCTGGAACAGAGGAGTGGATGGCCAGGAGATGACCCCAGAGATGGTCCAGAGGCTCAGTGGGAAGAGCTGGAGCTCCTTGTCCTGACACCTGGGGTCCTGAGGGGAGCACTGACCCGGGGGAGGGTCCCCTCCTGATCCCCCTGCCCTCATTTCCACCCTCCCTGCTGCCTCTAGCCACCGCTCTGCCCGGCCCAGCTGGGGGAGGGACGGGAGACGTGCCTGGTAACCAGGGGCAGTGGAGCAGCCTGGCACTCAGGCCCTGACTGCCAGGTCCTTTAACTTAACATGTGTTGTTTTCTTTTGTTTGTGGAAGAAGCACGGAGTAGGTTCACCTAGCTGACTTGGCATTTTCTGGTCAGCTCCAGCAAGTTGCCAGGTGAAAGGATGGATAATTTTCTTGCACGCCTGTAGCATGCCAGGGCCTTTCGCATGCCAGTGCACTGGGGCTTTAGAGCAGCCCTGAAACATGTTAATATGCACACGTGGAATGGGATGGTCGCTACCACCAGAAACCGAGGCTTAGCCAGGGTGGGGCGGGCCTGACCTATGTGAGGTGGAATCCCCGCCAGGCCTGAGCCCATGCACTTTGTCCCCAGGGCACCTTCTCGGCCAGATCTCAAGAGTTCACGTGGTCCCTGCCCCACTCCCCAGGCCAGCTCTGTGCCCTGACAAGCCGCTGCCACTCCCCTCCCTGAGGTGGGAGGCCAGGGACCGAGCGGGCAGGTCTCAGCTGCGCTCAGCTCGGATGAGGAGGGCATTTCCTGCCTTCGACTTGAAGGCTGGCCTGGTCAGCAGCTGCTGTCCCCAAGTCCTCAGGAGTCCCCTCGGGGGCTGCTTTGGGTCCATGAGCACCTTTACTCATATGTGGGGGGTAGAAAGCTCTCACTGGTCAGCAGGGCCATGTTGGGGGCTTGGGTGGCTGCCAGGCGTCCCTCAGCAGCGCCCGTCTCCTAGGGCTGGACCTGCTGCCCCTGTGCGTGACCTTCCTGCTGTGCTTCTGGGAGGTGCAGTACGGCATCCTGGCCGGGGCCCTGGTGTCTCTGCTCATGCTCCTGCACTCCGCAGCCAGGCCCGAGACCAAGGTACCCTGCTGTGGCCTCTGAGTGGGGAGTGTGCTGGGGGCAGGACTCCTGGGCACGGTCTTATGTGTTGAGGGTCTGGGGTGATGGTGGTTGTGGGCGCTGCTGAAGGGGACCGCTTGCTGGCAGGCGGGCAACCACCCTGCTATAAACCATGGTGTTCTCCCACTGTGTGGGGGCCATGGGGGTCTCCCCTTAGCACCCCACTCCCGGTTCCCTCCAGCGCGCTAGGTTGGGTGGGGGCTTCCTGCTTGGGACAGGCCAAGCCTGGTGGAGGCTGCCCGGTCTCCAGGACTCACTCCTCCCTGCAGGTGTCAGAGGGGCCGGTTCTGGTCCTGCAGCCGGCCAGCGGCCTGTCCTTCCCCGCCATGGAGGCTCTGCGGGAGGAGATCCTAAGCCGGGCCCTGGAAGGTGCATGGGCGGGGGCCAAGGTGGTCTGAGGTTGCTCCCCTGTCCGCTGCCCCCCACTCCCAGCTGTTCAGGACCCCAAGGCCCTGTCCCCGACACTCTCCAGTCCACAAGGATTCAGGCATCTCTGAGTGGGCAGGACTGTCCCCTGTGGGCCTCAGCCAGTGACTGCTGCAGCAAGGGTGGTGGCTTCCCACGTATCACTCCTTCCCTGCCCCTAAAGTCCCCTTCCTGTTTCTGGGGGGTTGATTTTAGGGGAGCCAAGGGCCTGTGAGTCCTAGGAGGGAAACAGCTGCTGCTGTCATCAAACAGTTGTGTGTCTGGTCCTGCCACCCGAATCCCCCAACTGGGTGACTCAGTCCCCACGAGATGGAGCACTCTGGCCTCTCTGTCCCCTGCCCCTGGCCAGAGCCTCCTTTGGCCTCTGCAGAGCGGCTTTGGGCTGCTCTGCGTGGCATGACCTGGCTCGGACCTGTCTCCCCAGTCTCCCCGCCACGCTGCCTGGTCCTGGAGTGCACCCATGTCTGCAGCATCGACTACACCGTGGTGCTGGGGCTTGGCGAGCTCCTCCAGGACTTCCAGAAGCAGGGCGTCGCCCTGGCCTTCGTGGGCCTGCAGGTGGGTGTGTGCTGGGCTGCCTTAGGGGTTAGCAGCTGCCTCAAGTCCTTCCTGTGCCTGCCTCCCGTGGTGAATGTGACATTTCTGGGCTATGATACTGGACGGCCCTTCGGCCAGTGCTGGCTCTGCCTCTGATTTAAACAGTTCTCGTTCCCATCTGGCCTTCCTCGTCCCTCCCTGTGGAATGGGGAGCGGTGGCCCCCAGTCCTCTGAGGGGTCACATTATGGCTTCATTTCCCTGGTGGGCACTGCTACACTGTCCTCGGTGCTGGGGACACACGGTGAATGAGGGTCAGTCCCTGCTCTCAGAGGAATTGTGTTTTAGGAAACAAAAAGAGACAGGTGAGGCCGGGCGCGGTGCCTTACACCTGGAATCCAGCACTTTGGGAGGCCGAGGTGGGCAGATCACCTGAGGTCAGGAGTTCAAAATCAGCCTGGCCAACATGGTGAAACCCCATCTCTACTAAAAAATACAAAAAAAGGCCGGGCGCAATGGCTCAAGCCTGTAATCCCAGCACTTTGGGAGGCCGAGACGGGTGGATCACGAGGTCAGGAGATCTAGACCATCCTGGCTAACACGGTGAAACCCCATCTCTACTAAAAATACAAAAACTAGCCAGGCGAGGTGGCGGGCGCCTGTAGTCCCAGCTACTCGGGAGGCTGAGGCAGGAGAATGGCGTAAACCCGGGAGGCGGAGCTTGCAGTGAGCTGAGATCCGGCCACTGCACTCCAGTCCGGGCGACAGAGCGAGACTCTGCCTCAAAAACAAAACAAACAAACAAACAAAAAAAAAACGAGCCAGGTGTGGTGGTGAGCACTTATAATTCTAGCTACACGGGAGGCTGGGAGAGTTGCTTGAACCCAGGAGGCGGAGGTAGCAGTGAGCCGAGATCCCACTACTGTACTCTAGCCTGGGCAACAGAGTGAGACTCCATCTCAAAACAAAACAAAAACAGGTGCGCATAGAATTTCGTGAAAAACGTATTGTCAGGGCTTCCAGAGGCTGAAGACAGGTTTCTGTGGAGGCCGTCCTGTTCAGAGCTGCAGGTAAAATGTAGGGGCCGGGTTCCGGGCCCTGCATCTTAGGCCTTACCTGGGAGCCTTCCAAACGCTGCAGGGTCAACATCCCAGGAATGTGGCCGGTGTTTGCAGAGAGGCAGGGGTCTCTGTTGCTGTGATTAAATGTGTGCTCCCTGCCAAGTCCTAGATGGCAGAACATGGGGGACTAGGGCGTGTCCCAGGCACTGAGAGGAAACATTCATGAACTAGCCATGAAACAGGAGGCTAACTGAACCGTATACCCACTGTGTGGGCCACAGCTGGTACTTGTCAGGGTTTTATTCATCCTCAACCTGGCCCCTGAGGCTAGTGCTATCTTTTTTTTTTTTTAGACGGAGTCTGGCTCTGCTGCCCAGGCTGGAGGTACAGTGGCGCGATCTCAGCTCACTGCAAGCTCCGCCTCCCGAGTTCACGCCATTCTCCTGCTCAGCCTCCCGAGTAGCTGGGACTACAGGCGCCCGCCACCTCGCCCGCTAATTTTTTGTATTTTTAGTAGAGATAGGCTTTCACCTTGTTAACCAGGATGGTCTTGATCTCCTGACCTCGTGATCCGCCCGCCTCGGCCTCTCAAAGTGCTGGGATTACAGGCGTGAGCTACCGCGCCCGGCCGGCTAGTGCTGTCTTCATCCCTGTGTCCAGAAGAGGTCATTGAGGCTCAGAGAAGCCAGGTAACCTGCCCACGGTCACACAGGATGGTGGACAGGGCTTCAGATTTGGGCATGTGCCTTCAGAGCTTTGCTCATAAGTGTTACATCCTATGTCATATTTGCAGAGCACATGTCTTCATGGTCTTTGGAGATGATTCACTTAAAAAAATACTCCTCTGGCCCAGACATGGTGGCTCATGCCTGTAATCCCAGCACTTTGAGAGGCCAAGGTGAGAAGTCAGGGGTTTGAGACCAGCCTGGCCAATATAGTGAAACTCTGTCCCTACTAAAAATACAAAAATTAGATGGGCGTGGTGGCACATGCCTGTAATCCCAGCTACTCGGGAGGCTGAAGCAGGAGAATTGCTTGAACCTGGGAGGCGGAGGTTGCAGTGAGCTGAGATCTCGCCATTGCACTCCAGCCTGGGCAACAAGAGCGAAACTCCGTCTCTAAAACAAAACAAAACAAAACAAAACAAAAAACTTCTCTGGGCCAGGCGGATTACAGGATTACATCTGTAACCCCAGCACTTTGGGAGGCCGAGGCAGGAGAATCACTTGAGGCCGGGATTTTGAGACCAGCCTCGGCAACATGATGAAACCCCATCAAAAAAATAGGAAAAATTAGCTGGACGTGATGGCGTGCACCTGTAGCTACTCCGGAGGCTGAGGTGGGAGGATCACTTGAGTCTGGGAGGTTGAGGCTGCAGTGAGCCATGATCACGCCACTGCATTCCAACCTGAGCGATGAGCAAGACCCTGTCTCAAAAAACAAAAAACTTTAAAAAAAAAATCCTCCTCTGACAGCTTTCCCCTGGGCTGTGTTTCTTCTCACCGTTTGCCGGTGTGGAGGTGAAGCTGTCCCTCTCCGGGAGACTCTGAGCTTGCGTGTCCACCAGGCTGCCTGCCCTGTGCTAGAGAGGGACATCCTGCCCTGGCTAAAGTCTGTCTGTCCCTCAGGTCCCTGTTCTCCGTGTCCTGCTGTCCGCTGACCTGAAGGGGTTCCAGTCCTTCTCCACCCTGGAAGAAGCAGGTGGGCACAGTCAGACATCCTGCGACTTTGGTGATTTTATAAAAATCGTAAATGCTTATTGTAAAAACTACAGGAAACCAGCTGGGCGCAGTGGCTCATGCCTGTAATACCAGCAGTTTGGGAGGCTGAGGTGGGCAGATCACCTGAGGTCAGGAGTTTGAGACCAGCCTGGCCAACATGGTGAAACCCCATCAGTACTAAAAATACAAATATTAGCTGAGTGTGGTGGTGGGCACCTGTAGTCCCAGCTATTCTGGAGGCTGAAGCAAGAGAATTGCTTAAACCCAGGAGGCAGAGGTTGCAGTAAGCCGAGATCGTGCCGCTGCACTCCAGCCTGCGTGAGAGAGCGAGACTCTGTCTCAAAAAAACACAAAAACAAAAATGGGAAACCACCTCCACCCCAGTCCACTTTGGTGATCACTCCAGACCCCTCCCCTAAACATGCATATGTACCTGCCTGTCAGTGTGTGGATATGTGTTTGTGGTTTTACATAAATGAGATCATTTCACACCTGGTGCTCTGGAACCCACGTTTTTCGTGCAGAAGGTTGGAAGAATGTCCTTCCAGCCGAAGTCCACACCGCGAGGGATCAGGACCAGGACAGAGCAGGGCCGGGTCAGGAGATCCAGAAGCCCCGGGACAGGAGGGACGGGAGGGACAGGAGCAGGGTAGGCGCTGAGCCCTGAGACAGCAATCGCTGGAGGTCTGAGCTGCAGCAGGTGTCAACAAGAGGATGGGCCAGCGATGCAGAGCGTCCACCCCAGCCCACACAGCAGGGGCCAGAGGGTCCCAGGCCCCAGTGCCAGGCCTCTTCCTCTTCCACTGAGGCCACAGCTGAAGCAGGGTCAGCTCCGTGAGAGTGAGGGGGGCGGATGTTGTACCAGCCTCGTTGGCTCAATGTGATGTCAGGGAGATTCACCCATGTTGTTGCTAGAAGGAAGCAGCTCAGATGCAGTGCACTGGAGATGGATGAGCAGACTGTGGCCTGGCCGTGGGATGGGAGGGTACCCTGAGCGGTAAGAAAGGGCCGTTCGTCACCTGAAAAATACGCTTACAGAGACTCCGCCGAGCCCCTCACGGAGTTAGTGACACTGGCCTGGGGGGCCCATAGCTCCTTCCAGCACACCTTCTAGAACCCTGAAAGACCCCCCCTTAATCTCTTCGCGTGAACTGACCCATCCTCACTTCTGAGCTTTCAGTGCTTGAAAAATTGCTTGTATTTTCTGCAGAGAAACACCTGAGGCAGGAGCCAGGGGCCCAGCCCTACAACGTCAGAGAAGACGCCATTCCGGACCCCAAGGTCACCCTGCTCAAGGCGTAATGGGGCCACCCATGAGCATCCACAGTTTGCAGGGTGTTCCGGAAGGTTCTTGTCACTGTGCTTGGATGCTGGATGCCGCCTGACAGACATGCTGGCCCTGAGCAGGTAACCTGGGGGGAAGAAGGAAGCCAGGCCTGGAGGTCTACGGCGGGGGTGGGGTCGGCGCAGTGGCTTCCTGTGGGATGACTGGAAAATGACCTCGCTGCTGTTCCCTGGCATGACCCTCTTTGGAAGAGTGGTTTGGAGAGAGTCTTCTAGAATGACAGACTGTGCGAGGAAGCAGGGCCAGGCCGGAAGGCCTGGGCTGTGCCAGGCGTCCTGGGGCCCGCAGCACCTTCCCAGCTCACCAGTGCCACCTGCAGGGGAGGGACGGGGCAGGCGGGAGTCTGGGAGGCGGGTCTGCTCCTGTTTACAGCATCTGCGCTCTCCAAGAGAAAACCTAGGTGTGCCAAATGACGTCAAGTCTCTATGTAAAAATAATTTTGTTTTGTGAATGGAGAAAGTGATAGCTTTGGTGATTTTGTAAAAGTCATAAATGCTTATTGTAAAAAATACAGGAAACCACCCCCCAACCCCATCCACTTGGGTGATCACTCCAGACCCCTCCCCAAACGTGCCTGTCCGTCAGCATGTGGATGTATGTTTACAGTTTACATAAATGGGATCATTTTATACATGGGGCTCTGGAACCCACATTTTTCATGCAGTCGTTTGCAGTGAGTTATTTATTGTGATAATAAATAGCATTAGAACACATGGTTTTTAATGTCTGCGTGGTATTCTGGTCTCTATATGCATCATAATTGACTTACTGAGCCCGCTGTTCAACGTGTGCTTGGGTTAGAGACGGGATCGTGCCCCCTCAAGACCCTTAAGTTGAAGGCTTCGTCCTCTATGTGACTGCATTTGGAAATAGGGCTTTTAGGGGTAACTAGGGTTTAATGAAGGTCAGAGAGGTGGGCCCTGAACTGATAGCTTTAGTGTCCTTATGAGGAGAGATGCCAGAGAGCTCGTTCTCTGCACCCTCACGCCCCAGGGAACGCCATGAGAGGACACAGCAAGAACCAGGCCACGTGCCTGCCAGGAAGAAAGGCCTCATGGGGACCCAGCCTCCAGAACCAGGAGAAAATGAATCTCCGTGTTAAGCCCTGCGGGCTGGGGTGATCTGTCACGGCAGCCTGAGCAGATGAGGACTGCCTGCGTGTTTGTATTTTTATGAATGCTTTGATTGAGTCTAGGGGTAAATCCCTGGAGGCCTGTGGCGGCCTCGGAGGTGTGTTCTCCCTGCACTTTCTTCAAGAAGAATGTGCCTGCCCTGCTGAGCCTCGTTCTGCCCAGGCAGTCCCGGCCAGTGTCAGCACAGCAAGGAGAGAGCCTCTGTAACCAGGGCTGCTGGCTGCGGGGCTCCCCACTGGACACTGGAGCAGACACTGGAGTGTGTTCATCCACATGACTCTTCCAGGTCCCTTGCCTCCCATTTTCCTTCCTTCCTTTCCTTTCCCTCTCTCCCTCCCTCTCTCCCTTCCTTCCTTCCTCTTTCTTTCCTTCTTTCCTTTCCTCTCTTGCTCCCTTCCTTTTCTTCCTTCTTTCTTTCCTTCTTTTACTTTTCTTTCTTCCTTCCTTTCCTTTTTTTCTTCCCTTTCTCCCTTTCTTCCTCCCTCCCTCCCTTTCTTCTCACTGTGTTCCCCAGGCTGGTCTTCAGCTCCTGGGCTCAAGCAATCCTCTTGCCTCAACCTCTGGTGTGGCTGGGACCACAGACACATGCCACCATGCCAGGCTAATTTATTAATTTTTTTTATAGAGACAGGGTCTCACTTTGTTTCCCAGGCTGGTCTCAAACTCCTGGGCTCAAGCGATACTCCAGCTTCAACCTGGAGTGCTGGAATTAAGGTGTGAGCCACCATGCCTGGCCCTCTCTCATCCACAAGTGAACTGTTCACCCCTGCCCTCCAATCCATGTCATTTGTGACTTCAGGCAGCTTCTCTTTCTACATAAAGTGAACCTGTCCCAAAGCTGTGCTCGCTGGGCCTCCCTGCCGGGGCTGAAAGGGGCAGCAGTCCACGTTTGGCTTGCACCCACATACCAAGGGCATCCATGCTTGAACCTAGACATGGTTCATTCACAGGGATGGGTGAAGGTAAACAGACTGTGGCGGGCACTAGGCACTATCAGTTTCATAAATCTGCACACCACCTATGACTCAACACTTATGCTTCTCAGAAGCTACTCAAACATGCTTGAGTCAGCCTTCCAGGAAGCAAGAAGAAGCAGGAAGAAAACTGGGTGTCTCTGAATTCAGTAGCGTCTTGACTGTAGGACACTGGAATAATACCATGGAATATTGCGCAGCAATTAAAAGAAATGAGGTGAAGGCCGGGTGTGGCGGCTCACACCTGTAATCCCAGCACTTTGGGAGGCCGAGGCGGGTGGATCGCTCAAGGTCCGGAGTTCAAGACCAGCCTGGCCAACATGGCGAAACCCTGTGTACTAAAAATACAACAATTAGTCGACCTCTGTGACAGAGTGAGACTCTGTCTCAAAAAAAAAAAAAAAAAAGTGAAATGAGATGAAGGTTTAAGTTGTAACACTGAATTTGGGGTGGAAAAAACCAAGTTGCAGAATGATACCCATCTTAAGATGCTATTTGAGTGAACACAAAGACCAAACAATTGTATGTTGTATACAAGTTTAAAAAAGAGTTCTCTGCTCTTTGGGAGGCCTGTAGTCCCAGCTACTCTGGAGGCTGAGGCAGGAGAATCACTTGAGCCTGGGGGGGTCGAGGCTGCAGTGAGCCATGATTGTGTCACTGCACTCCAGCCTGGGCAATAGAGTGAGACCCCATCTCAAAAAGAAAGAGAAAAAAGAAAATAGAGTTGTTGCAGATGTCGTTAGTTCAAGTTAAAATGAGGCCGTACTGGAGTAGGGTGGGCCTAATCCCATGTAAGCGGTGACTTCTTGTTTTTGGTTTTGAGACAGGATCTCACTCTTGCCCAGGCCGGATTGCGGTGGCTTGACCGCTGCAGTCGGCTCTCTGGCTCAAGTGATCCTCCTGCCTCAGCCTCCCAAGTAGCTGGGACCACAGGCATGAGCCACCATGCAGGGCAAATTTTTATTTTTATTATTTATGTATTTATGCATTTTTGAGACAGAATCTCACTCTGTGGCTCAGGCAGGAGTGCAGTGGTGTGATCTTGGCTCACTGCAACCTCTGCCTCCCGGGCTCAAGCAATTCTCCTGCCTCAGCCTCCAGAATAGCTGGGATTGCAGGCGTGCACCATCATGCCCAGCTAATTTTTGTATTTTTAGTAGACATGGGGTTTCACCATGTTGACCAGGCTGGTCTCAAACTCCTGATCGCAAGTGATCTGCCCGCCTCGGCCTCCCAAAGTGTTGAGATTGTGGGGGTGAGCCACTGCGCCCAGCCAAATTTTTAAATTTTGTGTAGAGATAGGGTTTTGCCATGTTGCCCAGGTTGGAAGTGGTGTTTTTATAAAGGGAAATTTGTTAATCGATACACATGGAGCATGTGCTGTGAACATGAAGGCAGAGATCTCATGACACAAGGACAAGCCAAGGAACTCTAGCAACTGTCAGCTGAAGAACGTCGAGGTTCAACCATTAATAAAGGAGAACTTGTTTCTCATAAAGGGTTGCAGCCTGCAAGGAGGTTTATTTATTTATTTATTTATTTTTATTTTATTTTATTTTTTTTGAGATGGAGTCTCGCTCTGCCGCCCGGGCTGGAGTGCAGTGGCCGGATCTCAGCTCACTTCAGCTCACTGCAAGCTCCACCTCCCGGATTCACACCATTCTCCTGCCTCAGCCTCTCGAGTAGCTGGGACTACAGGCGCCCGCCACCATGCCCGGCTAGTTTTTTGTATTTTTTAGTAGAGACGGGGTTTCACCGTGTTAGCCAGGATAGTCTTGATCTCCTGACCTCGTGATCCACCCGTCTCGGCCTCCCAAAGTGCTGGGATTACAGGCTTGAGCCACCACACCCGGCCATTTATTTATTTTTTTGAGATGGAGTCTCACTCTGTAGCCCAGACTGGAATGCAGTGGCATGATCTCGGTTCACTGCAAGCTCTACCTCCCGGGTCCCAGTTCAAGCAATTCTGCCTCAGCCTCCCGAGTAGCTCGGATTACAGGCACACACCACCATGCTCAGCTAATTTTTTTGTATTTTTAGTAGAGACGGGGTTTCACCATGTTGGCCAGACTGGTCTCAAACTCCTGACCTTGTGATCCATCTGCTTTGGCCTCCCAAAGTGCTGGGATTACAGGCGTCAGCCACTGAGCCCGGCCAGAGGCTTTTTTTTTTTTTTTGAGATGGAGTCTTGCTCTGTTGCCCAGGCTGGAGTGTAGTGGCACAATCTCGGCTCACTGCAACCTCCGCCTCCCAGGCTCACGCCATTCTTCTGCCTCAGCCTCCCCAGTGGCTGGGACTACAGGTGCCCGCCACCATGCCCGGCTAATTTTTTGTATTTTTTTTTTTTTTTTAGTAGAGAACGGGGTTTCACCGTATTAGCCAGGATGGTCTCGATCTCCTGACCTCGTGATCCGCCCCCCTCGGCCTCCCAAAGTGCTGGGATTACAGGCATAAGCCACCATGCCTGGCCGGAGGCTCTTCTTGTAGCCTGGGAAGCATGGCCGGCACTTTGAGGAAGGGACGGGTAAGACAGGAATTTACTCTGAAAGGGTTGGCCAAGTATACGTGCTCAGTAGGTTACAGGAGGGGCTATGAGTATTCATGAAGGAGTCGCATATGCATGGGCATTAGGCTTTACATGTGTGAAAAATGCAGCAACGTATGACCCATGTTCACTTTGGGAAAAAGACTTAACATTTAAATGCATTATAATCAGGCCCTATACATAAAAAGGTGACATGTAGGGTACAAGTCCCCGAAGTGCACATCCTCAGGAGGCCAGTCAGAACCACCGAAACAAGACCAGGTGCCGGGTGGGTACCGTTAGTGGAGGCATCCTCAGTCTTTGATAGGACCTGGTTTTCCCGCGCGTCCATGTGAAGAGACCACCAAACAGGCTTTGTGTGAGCAACAAGGCTGTTTATTTCACCTGGGTGCAGGCGGGCTGAGTCCAAAAAGAGAGTCAGCGCAGGGAGACGGGTTGGGGCTGTTTTATAGGATTTGGGTAGGGAGTGGAAAATTACAGTTAAAAGGGGTTGCTCTCCGGCTGGCAGGATTGGGAGTCACAAGGTACTCAGTGGGGGAGCTTTTGAGCCAGGATGAGCCAGGAGAAGGAATTTCACAAGGTAATGTCATCAGTTAAGACAGGAACTGGCCATTTTCACTTCTTTTGTGTGATTCTTCGTTTGCTTCAGGCCATCTGGATGAATACGTGCAGGCTTGGGCTCAGAGGCCTGACACTGGTGATGACAGTAAGAGGGCTGGGGCTGGGAAGCAGGTGGGACACGGCCAGCCTCTGTCCTGCTGTGGCTGAGACTTAAAAATTTTGTTGTTGGCTGGGTGTGGTGGCTCCTGACTGTAATCCCAGCACTTTGGGAGGCCGAGGCGGGCGGATCATGAGGTCAGGAGATCGAGACCATCCTGGCTAACATGGTGAAACCCTGTCTCTGGTAAAAAAAATACAAAAAAATTAGCCGGGCGTGGTGGCGGGTGCCTGTAGTCCCAGCTACTTGGGAGACTGAGGTAGGATAATGGCGTGAACCCTGAAGGTGGAGCTTGCAGTGAGCCGATATCGCGCCTCTGCGCTCCAGCCCGGGCAACAGAGCGGGACTCCGTCTCAAAAAAAAAAAAAAAAAAAAAAAAAAAAAAAAAAAAAATTTTTTTTGTTGTTTTATAGCCAAAAGAGGGTCTGTTAGTTTCTGTCAAAGAGGTTCAGGACTTTTAATTCAGCCCGTACCAGTGATCACCAGGAGCCAGGAGTGAGGCCTGGAACGGATACTCCCTTATAGCCTCAGCAGGACCCAGTGCTGCCAACACCCTGATCTTGGGCTTCTGGCCTCCAGAGCTGTGAGATGGTGCATTTCTGCTGTTTGAAGACTAAATTCTGAATTTTTTAATCTTGCCCAAATTCCTATCTAAGGCATCAGAGAGTCATGCCTTACAAACCAAACATTCGCAGATGGATTTCATTTAATCCTATATTTCGTGTGAACCCCAAATACCTGAGACAAGTCTCAGTTAATTTAGGAAGTTTATCTGGCCAAGGTTGAGGACACCTGCCCGTGACACAGCCCCAGGAGGTCCTGCCGACCTGTGTCCAAGGTGGTCAGGGCACAGCTTGGTTTTATACATTTTAGGGAGACATGAGACATCAATCTATGTAAGATGCATAGGCCGAACAACTTTGGAAAGTCTTCCAGGTCATAGATAAGTGAGAGACAAATGGGAGCATTCTTTCGAGTTTCTGACTAGCCTCTCTCCAAAGGAGGCAACCTCCGGACTTACTTTACAGTCTGACTCTGGCATAACATTATGTGACAAAGAAGAAAATCAAAATGTTTTACCCCGAAACATGTTTCTTTACCATATTCTGAAATGGCCCTGCAGAGCTGTCCTTTGTGGGGGAAAATTTGCATCTGTAAAGAATCTCTGTGAACATAGCTAGATCTTTTTCGTCCAGGCCCTCCGAATCCTGCAGAGATTAACTGAGACTCTCGCACCTTTAAAGGTTTGAATAGGAAACATTACATTTGTCATCTATTTGTCTCTAAAGGCAGGCACTATGAGACTTCAAAAAAACTTTGGTCTCCACAATGTTTTATCTTAACCTGAACATTTCCTTGCTATTAATCCCGGGTCTTTAGATAAACTCAACCAATTGTAAACCAGAAAATGTTTAAATTTACCTACAGCCTGGAAGTCTCCTGCCCCCACCGCTTCAAATTTTCCTGCCTCTCTGGACCAAATCAGTGTATTTCTCAAACGCATTTGATTGATGTCTTAGGCTTCCCTAAAATGTACAAACCAAGCTGCACCTAACCACCTTGGGCACATGTTCTCAGGACTGCCTGAAGGCTGTGCCACAGGCTATGGGTCAGGCCTCCGAGCCCAAGCTAAGCCATCTTATCCCCTGTGACCTGCACGTACACATCCAGAGGGCCTGAAGTGACTGAAGAATCACAAAAGAAGTGAAAATGGCTGTTCCTGCCTTAACTGATGACATTACCCTGTGAAATTCCTTCTCCTGGCTCATCCTGGCTCACTGAGCACCTTGTGACCCTGCCCCTGCCCGCCAGAGAACAACCCCCTTTGACCGTAATTTTCAACTACCTACCCAAATCCTGTAAAACGGCCCCACCCCTCTCTCCCTTCACTGACTGTCTTTTCGGACTCCTCCCGGCTGCACCCAGGTGATTAAAAAGCTTTATTGCTCACACAAAGTCTGTTTGATGGTCTCTTCACACGGACGTAAGTGAAACCATGGCCACTCATATTTGGCTCAGAATAAATCTCTTCAAATATTTTACAGAGTTTGACTCTTTTCATCCACATGTTTAACCCCTCTGGTCTGGGGTCCTGTGTCTCAACAGCCTGGCAAACACACACAGCATATGAAGTGTGAGAAGCTTGTGTGCCATTTCTAAGCCCAGCCAATAACAACCTCTCCCTCCAGGCTCCTTTCCGCTTTCTGATGCCTGGGATGGAGATGATTCTTTGGGTGCCCTCCAAAGCCATGGGGTGAAAATGGCAGAGCGGAGGAGGGCACCCTGCTGAGCAGCACTCCGGCCCAGCACTGTTACATGGGCAAGAGGCAAAGCTCCAAGGGCTTATGTGTACCTGCTGCAGCAGCTGGTAGAGACAGACTGTGATCACGGAGACAGCACCGTCCCACAGAAAAATCATGCAAGCCACCAATGTGAGCCATGCAAGTCATTTACACATTTCGACTAGTCATATTGAAAAAGTCAGAAGCAGCAGTTGAAATTAACTGTTTAGAGACAAAGTCTCATTCTTTTGCCCAGGCTGGAGTGCAGTGGTGCAGTCAGGATTGGTGGGAGGAAAAAGCAGGTTTTAATCGGAGACCCAGCAAAGTGAGAAGATGCCCAACTAGCGTTCTAAAGTGTCACCTTGGCTGGGTGCGGTGGCTCATGCTTGTAATTCCAGCACTTTGGGAGGCCAAGGCAGGTGGATCACCTGAGGTCAGGAGTCTGAGATCAGCCTGGCCAACATGGAGAAACCCCGTCTCTACTAAAATTACAAAAATGAGCCAGGCGTGGTGGCGGGTGCTTGTAATCCCAGCTACTGGAGGCTGAGGCATGAGAATCACTTGAACTGGGAGGTGGAGGTTGCAGTGAGCCAAGATCGCACCACTGCACTCCAGCCTGGAGTATAGAGTGAGACTCTATCTCCAAAAAACAAACAAATAAAAAATGCCATCTTAAAATTAAAAATTTACCCTCAGGTTTTTGTGTTGGTTCATTTTTGAGGCAAGATCTCACTTTGTCATCCAGGCTGGAGTGCAGTGGTATGATCACGGCTCACTGCAGCCTGGAGCTCAAACGATCCTCTTGCCTCAGCCTCTACAGGTGCACCACCACAGCCAGCTAATTTTTTAAAATGATTTTTTGTAGAGATGGGGTCGCTCTATATTGCCCAGGCTGCCATCAGGTTCTTCTAGGGAAACTTGCCGTGGGCGCCGTGGGGAGTGGGGTAGGGGCAGGGTCTGTGTCTTGTTCCCATGGCTGTCGTGGGCAGTTGTCGGTTAGGAGGGGTGGCTGGCGAGGATGTTGGACTAATTGTTGGCGACCCCCCCTAAGCAGGAGGATCCAGCTGGGGCTCCGCGCCCGAGATTGTTTCAGGATGAGGATCTCCTCTGGAATGCGCAGAGACGCACAGTGTCCAGAGAGGGACGGGATGAAGGGGTGAGAGGGGAAGGAAGGGTGATTTTAAAACGGAGGTCCCTGGTTACACCGTGAGCCTCACAGAAGGGGAAACCGTGTGGCCCCTCCATCAGTGACAGAGCGCTCTGCGCAGGGCCGCGGAGGTCTCTTAATCCGCAAAGGCCCCCACGCGGCGCGCTGACGACCTCCACTGCACCCCCCGGGCGCCCTCTGGGCGGCTCCCAGGCTGGCCGCCCGCTCTGCAAGGCCGCGGACACTGTCCGAGGTGCTGGGCGCCGGGGCAGGGGGCGCACCTGTCCGGCCCCACCCCACTGCTCAGGCCCGCCTGGGGTCTGGGCTTCCGGGAGACCCGCATGCGCCCCACGCCTGGCGGGAACCGAGGCCCCTCCTGCGCCTGTACCCGGCGCGCAGCGGCCCGAGGCGCCTCCCGGGGGCTGGGGGCGCGGAGTCACTGGGAGGCGCCACTGGCGGGGAATTCCGCACACGCCTGCGCGGGTCCAGCGGCGGCGGGCAGGGCGGGCCCAGGGCCCCGTGACCCGAGGGGCGACAGCGCGGCAGGCGGCGAGCTCGGGGGCCGCAGGTGCGAGCGGACGCGGAGAGTCTCCCGGGGCGGGGAGCGGGCTAGGGTGCAGTGGGCCCCGCGGGCGGGCGGGCTGGCCGGGTCCCGGGGAGCGGCGCCTGCGTCCGGATGCCCCTCCCGGCCGCCTCTTCCTGCCGGCTCCAAGTTTCGGTTTCGCCGCCGGGGTGCCAGGTCCAGCCCCGCCCGCGGCGCCCACCGACCCTGTTTCCCGGCTGCGGGAGGGGCCGGGGTGGGGGCAGCGGGCACCCATGGGACCCCGGCGACATCCCCGGAGCGCAGAGAGCCCCCGACCCGCCCATCCCGGCAGTGCTGCCCCCGGGAAGTGGCCGGGGCACGGGCGGGTAGTGGACGGGGACAGCCGGACCGGGGCCTGCAGCTCCGCCCGGGAATCCTGCGCCTGCACGAATTGCAACAACGGAAAAGTGAAGTTGCAAAAACAGACTCCTAACTTTTACCAGGGAGGCATCGCCCCTTCCGGACCGCACCGCGCAGCATCCTCCCGACTTGGCGAAGTCGCCCGAGCGCGGGGTTCAAGGCCGGGGTGGGCACCCCTCCCGGATGGCTGCCTGCAAGCCAGTGGGCCGGGTCCTGGGGGAGTCCAGGCCGGGAGGGAAGGAGTTGTGCAAACATGATGGTGACCTTTCCCTGCCCCCACCTTGCTGACTTTGGTTGTGGTTGGGGGGATGGGCTTTGATTTGGGTGGCAGTGTCTGTGCTTGGGGAAAAATGGCAGAGAAAAGACAGGAAGCGTATTGAATGCAGCAGTATTGGGTGCCTGGGGCGCTCTCTTGTGTCTTTCGGCCCCTAGGGCAGACGGAACAATTAGATGCTTTAGGGGTCCGGGCGCGGTGGCTCATGCTTGTAGTACCAAAACTTTGGGAGGCCAAGGCGGGCGGATCACCTGAGGTCAGGAGTTCCAGACCAGCCTGGCCAACCTGAAACCCCTTCTCTACTGAAAACACAAAAAATTAGCCAGGTGTGGTGGCGCATGGCTGTAATTCCATCTACTTGGGACTTGGGAGACTGTGGCGGGAGAATCAATAGAACCCGGAGGCGGAGGTTGCAGCGATTTGAGATTGTCCACTGCACTCCAGCCTGGGTGAGGACTGAAACTGTAAAAAAAAAAAAAAAAAAAAAAAAAGAAGAAGAAGATGCTTAATGGAGGATTTTTCGAGTTTTCTGGTCTATGGTTCCCCAGTGTAGCATTGGAGAAGGAAACAGTTCGGGTGGGAAGAAAGAGGCCTGGGCGGTGGGGAGTCATTGAAGGTGTTTGAGGGAGGGAGTGCCCAGTGGTGGTTGCTTCAGGTGGAGTGTGGAGGGGAGGAGGTTCGGTGGGGGCCAGGGCTTGGCTGTGGCAGGGGAAGGGGAGTTTTAAACTTTCCTTCTACTCTGAAGGAGAGATAATTTTAGTCCCTGGAATAAAAGGGCAGCAGACCTGGAGAAAAGAGATGCAAATTGTCCCATACACTTATTGGCAACCTCATCAAAGGGAAGACTGAAGACGACAGATGATTGATGTTTTATTTATGACATTGGGACGGGAGCTTGGGGCTGGAGAGGGGAGGTGTAGAGGGTTGTCTTGTGCAGATAATCACTCAAGTGATCTCGGAGCTGCTCTCAGAGGAACTGGTGAGGCCGCAGGCACTCCTCTTGTGTGTCCCTGGGACCGTTCTGAGATCCCTCTAGGCAGGTAATGGGGCCTCAGAGAGATCTTCCGCTCCAGTCTGCTGTTTCGTGATGTGGATTTCCTTTATAGCCTTTTACAAAAGGACAGCTTCCCAGAACTGCTCCTGACTATGTGGTTTCTCTGAATAGCCATCTCAAAATTGACCAGAGTCTGTTTTGGAGTGGCATAGATTAGTCTCCCACACAGGTGAAGCCAGGGAACCAACAGCCAGTGCCTCCGTCCCTCGTTCAGGCCCAACCTGAATCAGCCCACCCTGTGATGGAGACCCAGTGGAAGGAGAGGGCAGGGCCAGGGCAGGGAGGTGGCCTGAGTGTCCTCCCGCTGCTGAAGGCACCACTCAGCTGCCGCTCCAGCCACTGCCCCAGTGGAGTTCTTTAGTTCGAAGCCATCAGAAGAAGGGGGTGGGTGGGCCAGTGTGCCCTGGGGCCTCTTACTGGGGAGGGAGAGAGTCAGGTCCTCCACTATTAGGTGGCCAAGAGCCCAAATGCCATCTCCACTCTCACCCTGGATGCAAGAAGTGACCCTGGAGGCCGGGGATGCTGGCCTGAGTCTTGGTCTGGACTCGCTGTGACCATCACCTTGGTTTGATGCCATCTACCACAGAGGCTGTTCTAAGGGCAGGTGGTCAGTGCAGAGTGGGGAGCTTCGTGGACGGCAGCCTCCCCCCATTACTAGGAATCTGACTGCCAGCCCAGTAGTTCTGGGCTGCCTGCTCAGGCCCCATCACTTGTGGGGCAGGTGCTCTAGTCCTCTTTAGAGGATGAGGAGGGTGAAGCATCAGGAGGCTGAGCGCATTGCTCAGGGCAGGCCATGGTACCCTGCTGAATAGCACATGGCTGCCCAGCCTGTCTGGAGCATCCCCTATCCCCACCTGGCCCAACCCATGTCCTCAGCAGCAGGAACGGTTCTAGGCTGACAGAGTGAGGGACCAGGGCAGAGACTGCAAAAGCTGGCCGGGCGCGGTGGGTCAAGCCTGTAATCCCAGCACTTTGGGAGGCCGAGACGGGCGGATCACGAGGTCAGGAGATCGAGACCATCCTGGCTAACACGGTGAAACCCCGTCTCTACTAAAAAAATACAAAAAATTAGCCGGGCGAGGTGGCGGACGCCTGTAGTCCCAGCTACTCTGGAGGCTGAGGTAGGAGAATGGCGTAAACCTGGGAGGCGGAGCTTGCAGTGAGCTGAGATCCGGCCACTGCACTCCAGCCTGGGTGACAGAGCCAGACTCCGTCTCAAAAAAATAAAAAAGAGACTGCAAAAGCTTGAGAGCCAAGAGGGCAGCAGAGAGCAGGGAGGGGCTGGTCTTGGCCTCGGCTCCTGTTGGGTTTCGATTAACCAGGGGACCAGCTGGGCTGCTGTGATTTCACTTTCCCAGAAAATGAAACCGAAGCTGTGGTCACGTGACAGGAGGCTGGTATATAGCGGGCTGCCAGCAACTCCTGCTCTTGCTTCTGGATCTGCAGGGCACCAGCGCTGGTGTTGAGTCGTCCCAGCAGGACGCATGGAGTGTCCTTCGTGCCAGCATGTCTCCAAGGAGGAAGCCCCCAGGTTCTGCAGCCAGTGCGGAGAGAGGCTGCCTCCTGCAGCCCCCATAGCAGGTGAGGCCCCGGGGGTGCTGGTGGATGCGGGGGCAGTGGGGACCCCCGGAGATGTGTCACTTCCCTTCCGGGAAATGAAAACCCTGGGCAGCAGGCAGCCCAGGTGGGGCCGAGATCCTCTGTGGCTACAGAACTCTCAAGAAGTTTTGTTGGTGTCTTTGCTAGAGGTTCCTGGTGCTTTTGAAAAGTTTCAGTTTCATTTCCTGGAGAGAGCTCACGGTTCTTCTTCCCTTTGGAAATGAGAAGTGTCGGGCTGAGCTGAAGGCTTGGTAGAGGGTTTCAGAGGATGCTGCAGGGAAGCAGAGTTCGAGGCTTTGCAGGGGTTGAGAGCTCTGCCTGGGTTAGTTTTTGAAGGGCTGTGAGGGGGCCCCAGGACCTGCCCAGGCACCTCCCTGACTCAGGAGGCGGGTGGAGAGGCAGGAACAGGGCAGTGTCAGGCGGGCCTTGCCTGCTGACCGTCTTGAGTCCATCCTCAATTTTGTTGGCTTCTGGGGCCTCAGACTGGTTCCCCTCCTCTGAGGCCTTAAATACCAACCCTATAACTGGCAGCCCCAGACGTTCAGCCTTTCTGTGTCCAAAGCCCAGCCCTACCTCCACTGGTGAGGGCACCTCTGTATTCCAGCTGTTTCTGTCAGACCCACCACCCTTGGGCCCTCTCCTTCCTCCATGCCCCACATGCAGAGGGCCCTGCTGGTCTCCCCGCCTCCACGCTACCTTCCTGCTTACGCTCAGCACAGCAGTCAAACCACAGACCCCCTTCCAAGATCTGCCCCCACCACCACTAGCAGCAGGAGCCCTTATGGTGGCCACAAGGTCCTACATAGACGGCTGCCCACCCCATTCCTCTTGGCTCCCTCTCCTGCGCCCAGAGCCCACCGCCTCCTGGCCCTTCCTGGATACACTAGGTGTGCTTCCACTGCAAGACCTTTGCACCACCCTTCCCCTCTTTCAGTCTTTGCCCAGCTGCTTGCCATGGGGTCTCTCTGATGTTGTCTTTCAAGTTTAGGGGTCAGGGTGTGAACCCCCATCCTTCCACATTCTTTTTTTGTTTTTAGAGGGAGTTTTTTTGCTCTTGTTGATCTGGCTAGAGTGCAGTGGCATGATCTTGGCTCACTGCAACCTCTGCCTCCCAGGTTCTAGTGATTCTTCTGCCTCAGCCTCCCAAGTAGCTGGGACTACAGGCACCCACCACCACGCCTAGCTAATTTTTGTATTTTTAGTAGAGACGGGGTTTCACCATGTTGGCCAGGCTAGTCTCGAACTCTTGACCTCAGGTGATCCACCTGCCTCAGCCTTGCAAAGTGCTGGGATTATAGGTGTGAGCCACCGCGTGGCCTGAGGGCTCCACTTCTATTAATAATAGTGCTGCGAGGACTGGTAGTACGCAGCATGAACTGTTTCTAGAGGCATGCAAAGCAAATGCACTTCAGACTCCTAACTCACCACTCGTAAGAGGCCAGGAATTTGGTGACTCTCTACATGATGCTTTTGAACATTTATTGAAAACCAAGAAATGCAATGATGCTGGCTGGTTGCCCCCCAGCATCACTGAGAAAGTGGTGAAAAGGATGAACTCAGGGATTCGATGTCTGGGCTGCAGCTCTGCGTAAATGATCTGAGAGTTTGTTAGCGTGCCCTGGGTCGGAATCTTCTCTGCTGTAGCCACGGGGTTGAAATTGTAGAAAATCGAGCACAAGCTCTCATGCGATTAGCTGAGTTACAAGGAAAGCTGAGCTCTCAGCCATGCAGGGTGTCTACTGTTAAAGCGGGGGCACTTAAGCCTGTTAAAGCGGGGGCACTTAAGCCAGATGCCACGGTTCACACCTATAACCGCAGCATTTTTACAGGCCAAGGTGGAAGGATCGCTTGAGCCCAGGAGTTTGAGACCAGCCTGGGCGATGTAGAAAGACTGTATCTCTGCATAAAAAGAAAAAAAAAGTGAGGACATTGGGTGGCAAAGGATGGGATCCTTCAATGTTGGGATGGGGACATGGGAAGCCCCTGGCCAGGCTGGAGACATTGAGTTCCAAATGATATAAAGTTGGATCGGTTGAGTTTATTAGTGTGGGCCCACTAGCAGAGATGATGCATTTCACGTTGCAGCTGGTAGAGTTAGGAAGGGCTCTGAGTCTTTGTTTGGTTGCTGAAACGTGGATCAAAAGGTAGATCAAAAGGTGGCCCACCTTACTAGGCATCGTGGCTCACGCCTGTAATCCCAGCACTTTGGGAGGCCGAGGTGAGTAGATTGCTTGAGACCAAGAGTTTGAGACCAGCCTAGGCAACATGGTGAAGCCACATCTCAAAAAAATATATATATAAGAATTAGCCGGAGCAGGAGGATCACTTGAGCCTGGGAAGTCGAGGCTGCAGTAAGCCACGATTGTCCCACTACATTCCAGCCTGGGTGACAGAGTGAGACCCTGTCTCAAAAGAAAAGAAAAGAAAAAAATAGCCTTACAGTGGCCTCTAAGTGCACAAGTGAAAAGAAGAGTCTCACGCCTCTCACTTTATTTTTTTAAATTGTGTTTCATTGTTTTGAGACAGAGTCTTGCTCTGTCACCCAGGCTGGAGTGCAGTGGTACCATTTCAGCTCACTGCAACCTCCATCTCCCAGGTTCAAGCGATGTTCCTACCTCAGCCTCCCAAGTAGCTGGGATTACAGGCGTGAAGCACCACCCTCAGCTATTTTTTATATTTTTAGTAGAGATGACGTTTCACCATGTTGGCCAGGTTGGTCTCAAACTCCTGACCTCAAGTGATCTGCCCACCTTGGCCTCTCAAAGTGCTGGGATTACAGGTGTGAGCCACCCACACCGCACCTGGCCTCATGCCTCTCACTTTAAATCAAGAGTTAGACATGATTAAACTTCTTGAGGAAGGCATGTTGAAAGCTGAGATAGGCTGATAGCTAGGCCTCTAGCACCAAATGGTTAGCCAAGTTGTAAATGCAAAGGAAAAGTTTTTGAAAGAAATTAAAAGTGCTTCCAGCACTTTGGGAGGCTGAGGTGGGTGGATCACCTGAGGTTAGGAGTTTGAGACCAGCCTGGCCAACGTGGTGAAATCCCGTCTCTACTAAAAATGCAAAAATTAGCTGGGTGTGGTGGCTCATGCCCATAATCCCAGCTTCTTGGGAGGCTGAGGCACAAGAATTGCTTGAACCCAGGAGACGGAGGTTGCGGTGAGCCGAGATCATGCCACTGCACTCCAGCCTGGGTGACAAGAATGAGACTCCATCTCAAAAAAAAAAAAAAAAAAGAGAGAGAGAGACCATCCTGGCCAATATGGTGAAAACCCATGTCTACTAAAAATCCAAAACTTAGCTAGGTGTGGTGGTGTGTACCTGTAGTCCCAGCTACTCGGGAGGCTGAGGCAGGAGAATCACTTGAACTCAGGAGGTAGAGATTGCAGTGAGCCGAGATCACGCCACTGCACTCCAGCCTGATGACAGAGTGAGACTCCATCTCAAAAAAAAAAAAAAAAGTGCTACTCCAGTGAACACACAAATGATAAGAGAGTGAAACAGCCTTATTGCTGATACGGAGAGAGTTTGCGATGTCTGGAGAGCTCAAACTAGCCACAACATTTCCTTAAACCACAGCCTAATCCACATCAAAGCCTTAACTCTTCAATTCCACACAGGCTGACAGAGTTGAGGAAGCTGCAGAGAAGAGTTTGCAGCCAGCAGAGATTGGTTTATGAGGTCTTAGGAAAGCAGTCATCTCCATAACATAAAAGTGCAAGGTGAAGCAGCAAGTGCTGGTGGAGAAGCTGCAGTAAGTTCTCCAGAAGATCTGGCTAAGGTTATTGATGGAGGTGGCTCTACTCAATAGCCGATTTTCTTTTTTCTTTCTTTCTTTCTTTTGTTTTTTTTGAGACAGAGTCTTAGTCTGTCTCCCAGGCTGGAGTGCAGTGGCTGGTCCTTGGCTCACTGCAACCTCCGCCTCCCAGGTTCAAGCGATTCTCCTGCCTCAGCCTCCCAAGTAGCTGGGATTACAGGTGTGTGCCACCACATCTGGCTAATTTTGTATTTTTTATTAGAGACAGGTTTTCTCCATATTAGCATTGTTGGTCTCCAACTCCTGACCTCAAGTGATCCCCCTGCCTCTGCCTCCCAAAGTGCTGGGACTATAGGCATGAACCATTGCACCTGGCCAATTTCATTCTTTTTTAACGCCAAGTAGTATTCCATTATGTATATATACCACATTTTCTTCATCATCCATTGTTGGATAGTTGGTGGATTCTGTATCTTGGCTATAGTGAATAGTGCTACGGTGAACATGGGCGTGCATGGCAGGATCACTGGAGCCCAGGAGGTCAAGGCTGCAGTGAGCCGTGATCATACAACTGCACTCCAGCCTGGGTGACAGTGAGACCCTGACTCAGGAAAAAAAAAAAAAAAGCAGTACTGCATCCCTGGAGGGATTGCAGGGATTAGTGCCACCTCCAAGCACTCCAAAGAGGCAGGGGTGGGGATTCCCATTCACCTCCCCTATTTGGCCTTTGTGGAAGACAGGTGGATCTTGGGAATGAAAATGAATGTAAGCTTAACCAAATGGTGACTTCTCAGCCTTCATAGTCGTGTGAGCCAATTCTCTTAATACATCCTCTCTCATCCCTCTGTTTGTCCATCCATCTGTCTGTCCGTCTGTCTGTCCATCTGTCTATCATCTACTATCAATGATCCATCCATCCATTCATCCAGGTACCTATCCATCCATCTTTTCTATCTATCCTATCTATCCATCTGTCTACAAGTCTGTATTAGGGTTCTCCAGAGGGACAGAACTAATAGGATCTATGTCTATATGAAAGGGAGTGTATTATGGAGAATTAGCTCACACAATCACAAGGTGAAGTCCCGTGATAGGCCATCTGCAAGCTGGGAAAGAAAGAAGCCAGTAGTTGCTCAGTCTGAGTCCAAAAGCTTCAAAAGCAGGGAAGCCGACAGTGCAGCCTTCAGTCTGTGGCTGAAGACCCGAGATCCCCCTGGCAAACCACTGGCATAAGTCCAAGAGTCCAAAGGCCAAAGAACCTGGAGTCTGATGTCCAAGGACAGGAGGAACGTGAGGAAGCATCCAGCATAGGAGGAAGATGAAAGCCAGAAGACTCAGCGAGCCAGCTTTCCCCACCTTCTGCCTGCTTTGTTTTAGCCACACTGGCAGCTGACTGGATGGTGCCCGCCCACATTGAGGGTGGATCTTCCTCTCCCAGTCCATTGACTCAAATGTCAGTCTCCTGTGACAACACCCTCACAGACACACCCAGGGCAATACTTTACCAACTGTCTAGGCATCCTTCAACCCAATGAAATTGACACTTGATATTAACCATCACACCATCTATCCATCCATCTACCCTATCTGTACACCTACCCTATCTATCCACGTATCCATCTATCCTATCTATCTGTCTATCCATCCATCTATTCTATCTATCCATCCATCTATTCCATCCATCCATCCATTCATGTATTCTATCTGTCCATCTATTCTATCCATCCATCCATCCATCCATCCATCCAATCTTTCTATCCATCCATTCATCTATCCATCTATCCTATCTGTCCATCCATCTATACTATCTGTCCATCTATCCTATCTATCTATCTCTCTGTCTATCTATCTATCTATCTATCTATCTATCTATCTATCTATCTATCTATCATCTGTCTGTCCATTCATCTAGCTTATCTGTCTATTCATGGATCCATCTATTCATCCATCCATCCATCCATTCATCTATTCTATGTATCTGTCCATTCATCTATCCCATCCTATCTATTCATCCGTCCATCCATGTATCTACCTATCTACCTGCCTGCCTACCTACCTACATATCCTATTAGTTCTTCTCTCTGGATAACCCTGTTCTATACAAGTGCCTGTGAGTAATTAATGAGTTAACATGTACATTGTTTAGAAAGTGCTAGTTAACTATGTCTCTTATTTCCGAATCCAGCTACTTATTTTTATGATTACAAAAATGTAAATGCTGGTTGGCAAATGATCCACATGTTATAGGAGGACATAAAATAGCATGAAGTTTCCTCACCCTGGACCAGGCCTGTCACATTCCCCAGAGCAACACTGTAAACTGGTGTGTCCTCTTCTAGACATCTCCTCTGTGTGAACGTGTGCACACACACATGTTTATGTGAGTGGCAGCTCATGCCCTGCCCATGCCTTGCTATTTTCATGTACAGTGACTGAGGCCTGTAGTGGAAGATGGACCTCAGCAGCCTCCCTGGCTCTGCCACCCAGCAGGGCCTGACTCAGCAACAGGCCTGTCCTGGGCGCTTCCCTTGTCCCGCTGTTTTGCCATGACACAGGCTGCTGGGCTGCATGCTTGCATGGAGACCTTGCCCTCTGAGCCAGGCTGGCCATCTGGAGGACAGATTCCCAGCCACTAGCCTGCTGGCCTCAGGCTGGCACATTTACAATGCAAATATCTTCAAATCCCCTGCACAAAAGGGCCACTGACCGGCTGTGTCTCTGGTCCCTGCCTTCTAAATTTCTACTCATTCTCTCCAGCATTCAGAATGATTGATCTTGTCAATCTGTGCCAGTGGTTGGGTGGAAATGGCATTGTAGGGGCTCTGTTCTGATTTCCTTCATCAGTAGGCATGGCGGGCATCTCTATGGAAGTTAAGAGACCACTTGTGTGTGCATTTCCTTGAACGGCCTTTCTTTAGGGAAGCTCGTTTTGCTTTGGTTGGTACTTGTGGTTGTTGGGACTGTTTGTACTGGGCACGGCCTGAAACCCAGCTCTCCTAGGCTTTCTCAGCAAGAGAAATGTGCTGGGCCATCTCTGCCCAAGTCCAGGCTTGAGGGGTTCAAATGTACTAGGGCTCTGCTCCATTTCTCTGATCCTGACAGCTCTGCCCTTCTCCACTGCCAACTTTGTCTGCAGGTGGAGAACAGTGGTTTCCCAGTACCGCCTCGTGGTCTTTCCACGATGCACTGAGTGGCAGAAACTCCAGTAACGGTCCGGAAGTATGGATGCTTCCATACTTCTTGCTGGTTGGCCCCTCCCTCAGCCAATCACTGGTGCCAGTGATTGACTGAGGCCCTGATTGGGTTAGGCTAGTCAGGGCCCGCCCCTGGTGGGAAGGCAGGTTGGTGGGAGGGGCAGGCTCAGAATCCTTGGCATGGGTGAAATATCTGTTCTCAAAGGATGGGGCCTTGGGCTGGCTGTGATGTTTCATGTGTGTCTGTGTATGTAGACGTTTAGAAGATTTGTTATCAATTTTGAGTCCTGCTAAGGAACTTCACGAATTCTTGAGCTCTTAGCTATGCCAACACTGAGTACTCAAAGGGAAAAAGGTCTGTGTGGTCCCTGCCCTCCAGATCTCAGAGGATGGGAGGGCAGTGACGAAACTGTGTGCTGGAAACGGGCAGGGGGAGGAAGTGTCCAGACAGGGGCGCAGCCGGGGCAGGCCTGGGGCTTTGGAGAAGGGTCTGTGGGGATCAGGCAGAGAGAAGGTTCTGTACAGAAAAGCAGGCTTGGCCCAGCACCATCTGGAGTGTGTGTCAGGGAGTGGTGGGGTCGTCCAGACCCAGGATTGAAAACAGGGACTCCAGGCCAGGCACGGTGGCTGGCGCCTGTAATCCCAGCACTTTGGGAGGCCGAGGCGGGCAGATCACGAGGTCAGGAGATCGAGACCATCCTGGCTAACACCGTGAAACTCCGTCTCTACTAAAAATACAAAAAATTAGCCGGGCGAGGTGGCAGGTGCCTGTAGTCCCAACTACTCGGGAGACTGAGGCAGGAGAATGGCATGAACCCGGGAGGTGGGGCTTGCAGTGAGCTGAGATCCGGCCACTGCACTCCAGCCTGGGCGACAGAGTGAGACTCTACCTCAAAAAAAAAAAAAAAAAAAAAGAAGAAGAAGAAAAGAAAACAGGGACTCCTTGAAGGGTGTTTTCGTCCATTTTCTGTTGCCTGGGTAATTGAAAAAGAAAAGGCGGGGTGCCGTGGCTCACGCCTGTAATCCCAGCACTTCGGGAGGCCGAGGTGGATGGATCACGATGTCAGGAGTTCAAGACCAGCCTGACCAACATGGTGAAACCCCATCTCTGTTAAAAATAAAAAAAATTAGCTGGATGTGAACACCTGTAATCCCAGCTACTCCAGAGGCTGAGGCAGGAGAATCGCTTGAACCCAGGAGGAGGAGGTTGCAGTGAGCCAAGATTGTGCCATTGCACTCCAGCTCGGGGCGACAGAGCGAGACTCTGTCTCAAAAAAAAAAAAATGAAAAGAAAAGAAAAAGAAAAGAGGCCGGGCAAGGTGGCTCACGCCTGCCTGTAATCCCAGCACTTTGAGAGACCAAGATGGGTGGATCATGAGGTCAGGAGTTCAAGACCATCCTGGCCAAGGTGCTGAAACCCTGTCTCTACTAAAAACACAAAAATTAGCTGGGTGTGGTGGCACGCACCTGTAATCTCAGCTACTTGGGAGGCTGAGGCAGGAGAATCACTTGAACCCAGGAGGCGGAGGTTGCAGTGAGCTGAGATTGCACCACTGCACGCCAGCCTGGGCGACAGAGCAAGACCCTGTCTCAAAAAAATTAAAATTAAATTAAAAAAGAAAAAGAAAAAAGAGGTTTATTTAGCTCACAGTTCTTCAGACTGAGAAGTTCAGGGCCTCGCCCTGGCTTCTGGTGCGGGCTTTTGTGCCATGTCACAACATGGCAGAGTAGGGCCGACGGGGATGCTGACGAAGCATCTTGGCTTCGTAACAACCCACTCTGGTGGGTGCTAATCCATTCCCAAGGGGAGTAAACCAGTCTCGAGAGAGAGTGAGAACCCTTGACCACAAACAGCATCAAGCCATTCGTGAGGGATTCGCCCTCATGACCCACTGACCTCCCCCTGGCCCTGCCTCCCAGCACTGGCATACTGGGGATCAGATGTCAACATGAGTTTTGGTGGGGACGGACGAGGCACATCTACACCACAGCAAAGGCTAGAGTGAGCGTGGGGTGCGGGTGCTCCATGCTGTCTGCGTGGCAGCTCTGCATGGGTGAGAATCTGGAGGCACAGCAGCTGGGCAGGCAGATGCCTTAGTGCCAGGACAAAAGGGAAGCAGTGGGAGACCCCTGGGCCACCACTGGGAGAGTGCCCACCCTGGGGAGACAGGAGGAATGTCTACAGTAGGGGAGGAAAGCATAACAGGCTCTGTTTTAGAGGTGCCCGAGGTGTGCTGACATCCTAGTACAGAGTCAGGTGAAGCCACTGATCTGGACATTGGGAGGGAGGGGCTGGATGCTAGGACCGTGCGGTCTTTCTGTCCGATCCACGCCGTGTTGTGCTGAGACTGGGGTCCCTGGTTCCCTCCTCCCCACCTGGAGCAGAACCCCTACCCTGCTCACGTCAGCAGGCCCGGTGCAGGACCTCGGAGGGAGAACGGGGTGAACCTCTGCACTCGCGGGAAGGATGCCAGTTTTTCCTTGCTAACATTCACTGGCTTCTCTCTGAGGTTTGACCCTTCCTTCATCTGCCATTACAGATTCTGAGAACAATAACTCCACAATGACGTCAGCCCCGGAGGGTGAAATGGAGTGTGGGCAGGAGCTGGAGGAGGAAGGGGGCCCGTGCTTGTCCCCGGGCTCAGACAGTTGGCAAGAAAACCCCAACGAGTCCGGTTCCGATGCCTCCTGGACCGTCCAAGAAGTGAGTGCACCGCCCCTGGCTCCCCCCTGCTCACTCTGCCCAGGATAATCTCACTGCACAGCTGCCCAGCTGGCCCCCGAAAATGCCACCACAGCCCAGCCCATTGAACCTGCCCACAGGGCAGCAGCAGAGCCGCCCCTTCTGCACCTGATTTGTCTCTGGCTGGAGTCTGTGGGTTCCAGACCCCTTAGGGCCTCCACCTTCTTTTTCTTTTTCTTTTCTTTTCTTTTTTTTTTTTTTTGAGACAGAGTTTCAGTCTTGTTGCCCAGGCTGGAGTTCAGTGGTGCGATCTCAGCTCACTGCAGCCTCCACTTCCCGGGTTCAAGCGATTCTCCTGCCTCAGCCTCCCAAGTAGCTGGGACTACAGGCACGCACCACCATGCCCAGCTAATTTTTTGTATTTAGTAGAGACAGGGTTTCACCATGTTGGTCAGGCTGGTCTCAAACTCCTGACCTCAGGTGATCCACCCACCTCAGCCTCCCAAAGTGCTGGGATTACAGACATGAGCCACTGCGCCCGGCCTCCACCTTCTTTCTCTTTCTACCAGACCCAATACGCATGTGTCTGTCAGAAGCTGTGACTGGGGTTGGGGCCTGAGCTTCTGCTGTGTGTATCTGTGTCCCAAGCTTCTGTGGGTCTCTTTGCATTGAGGGTGCAAGCTCAGAGTTGCCTTGCAGCTTCAGGGCAGGGACCTGAGCATTGCCGGGTGCATGTCTTGTGCTTCTGTAGGCCTCTGCATTGAGGATGCATGCCCAGAGGGGCTTTGAAGCTTTGGGTGTGGGGCGGGTGCTCTGGAAATGTGCTGGCTGGCAGGTTGCCCTTCTTGGAAGGGTGTGGCTGAGCCATCTTTCAGCTCCATATGGCCTCCAACAGCCCCTTAGGCATGTTAGACACCAAGAGAATGCGTCCTTGGTAAGATCCCCAGTTGGAGCCGCTAGGGCAGGCTTTCGAGGGGAGCGTCCTGGACATGTTCAAGGAGAATGGTTGGAAGAGAACCATTCTCCTGGGCTCTAGCGCAGCGTGGGAAGACCCAGAGGGCAGTGTCAGCTCCCAGGTTTCTTGCTGGGCACTGAGAAGGGGAAGCTAAGCAGTCTTTCTGTGTCGGCGCTGGGGTTGGCTTTCTGTCTGTTGTTCCTTGTAGGTGGCACTCCATGATTGGGCTGTGGTGGGAAGTGATGCAGCTACAGTGCTGTGGTCTGTGGGGTGTGAGTGGGGTGAGTGTGGGGTGTGAGTGGGATGTGTGTTGGGGGGGTGTGAGTGGTGCGAATGGGACGTGTGTGTTGGGGGTGTGTGAGGGGTGTGTGTGTGTGTTGGGTGTGTGTATTGGGTGTGTGTGAGCGGTGTGAGTGGAATATGTGTGTTGGGGGTATGTGAGGGGTGTGTGTGTTGAGTGTGTGTGAGCGGTGTGAGTGGAATATGTGTGTTGAGGGTATGTGAGGGGTGTGAGTGGAATGTGTGTGTGTTGGGGTTGTGTGAAGGGTGTGTGTTGGGGGTGTGTGAGGGGTTTGTGTGTGTTGGGTGTGTGTGAGCGGTGTGAGTGGAATGTGTGTGTGTTGGGGTTTGTGAGAGGTGTGTGTTGAGGGTGTGTGAGGGGTGTGTATGTTAGGTATGTGTGTGTTGGGGGTGTGTGAGCGGTGTGAGTGGAATGTGTGTGTGTTGGGGGTGTGTGAGTGGGGTGAGTGGAATGTGTGTGTGTTGGGGGTGTGTGAGGGGGATAAGTGGAATGTGTGTGTGTTGGGGGTATGTGAGTGGGGTGAGTGGGGTGTGTGTGTGTTGGGGGTGTGTGAGTGGGGTGAGTGGAATGTGTGTGTGTTGGGGGTGTGTGAGTGGGGTGAGTGGGGTGTGTGTGTGTTGGGGGTGTGTGAGTGGGGTGAGTGGGGTGGTGTGTGTGTGGGGGGTGTGTGCGTGGGGTGCGTGGCCTGTGTGTGTGTTGGGGGTGTGTGCGGGGGCTCCGTGGCCTGTGTGTGTGTTGGGGGTGTGTGCGTGGGGTGGGTGGGGTGTGTGTGTGTTGGGGGTGTGTGAGTGGGGTGTGTGGCCTGTGTGTGTGTTGGGGGTGTGTGCGTGGGGTGCGTGGCCTGTGTGTGTGTTTGGGGGTGTGTGCGGGGGCTCCGTGGCCTGTGTGTGTGTTGGGGGTCTGTGCGTGGGGTGCGTGGCCTGTGTGTGTGTTGGGGGTGTGTGCGTGGGGTGCGTGGCCTGTGTGTGTGTTGGGGGTGTGTGCGGGGGCTCCGTGGCCTGTGTGTGTGTTGGGGGTCTGTGCGTGGGGTGTGTGGCCTGTGTGTGTGTTGGGGGTGTGTGCGTGGGGTGCGTGGCCTGTGTGTGTGTTTGCGGGTGTGTGCGTGGGGTGCGTGGCCTGTGTGTGTGTTGGGGGTGTGTGCGTGGGGCTCCGTGGCCTGTGTGTGTGTTGGGGGTCTGTGCGTGGGGTGTGTGGCCTGTGTGTGTGTTGGGGGTGTGTGCGTGGGGTGCGTGGCCTGTGTGTGTGTTGGGGGTGTGTGCGGGGGCTCCGTGGCCTGTGTGTGTGTTGGGGTCTGGAGTGGGGTGCGTGGGGTGTGGTGTGTGTTGGGGGTGTGTGGCGTGGGTGTGTGTGTTGTCCGGCCTCTGCGCCCCGCTCCGCCCTCCTCTCCCCTGTGACTCTGGAAGGGATGACTCCTCCAGGTAATGACACAAGCACACACACA
>NC_044567.1:31379074-31402216 GCF_007565055.1 Rhinopithecus roxellana | reverse complement strand
CCGAGGGTCAAAAGGGTGATGGTCAGCCTTCAGCCCCTGCCTGTCCAGGCTACCACTGCCCGTCCAGGGAGCTGCTCAGCCTCTGCCCACAGGACAGCCCCACACAGCTGCACAGGTGGCTTCCTACAGTTTCCTTTTGTGCTGTTTCCGCTACAGCTCAGGGGCTCCCAAGCCAGTTGGGTGCCCGGCAGGGGGTGGGGGAAGGTTTACAGGGGCTGCCAGGGATCACTTCCCTTTGCCGTGCAGCTGTGGCACCAAAGCCCTGCCAAGGTTTCGTTTCTGGAGCTGCTTTGGAAGAAAGACACTGAACGGGGCCCTGATGGCTACAGAAAGTCTGTGTCCCAGTCTTTCTTTCTGGGAAGTTGGGCTGGCCTTGGGCCCAGAGAGTGAGGAGGCCCGGAGAGGCGGTAAGGCAGGGTGGCGAGAAGAATGGACCTCAGAGCGGAACCTTGCCCCCCCGTGTGGGTGCCAGGCAGGCTGCAGGGTATCGTCAGCCTTGACCCCTCCCCTGACCTATTTACTGACCTGTGGACAAACCAATCCGTTCCAAGGTTGCCAAGTGAGCCAGGACAGCATCCCTGTGGCCCAGCCTGCACGGACAGCTGGAATGGCGCACTCACCACAGTAGACAGTGGTCATGTGACACCGAGGGCCACGGCCTGCTCAGGACTCCCCCCTGGGGTGGATGCTTTTCAGAACTCAGCAGAACGTTTCTAAAGGACACCTTTAGATAGCAAATCAGCGAAGGACCAGCCGTGCAGAGAATAATTGGATCAGGTGTGGGAAGAGAGGCCAGCGTGTGGACGTGGGCGGGGGGGCACGGAGCCTAGGCACAGTCTCCTGGGAGTTGGAGGCGAGGGGCAGAGGGTGGAGAAAGAGACCCAGGAAGCTTCTAGCCTGGAGGAGGGCAGGTTGGAGTTTCAGAGGTCTTGTCTCCCAGACAGGCCTTCCTAGGGCAGCCTGTCTCCCTCCCCTCCAGCCCCAGAGCCATCCACATGGCCCAGGGTCCCGCCGTGGCCCAGCCCCATCCTGGACCTGAGACAACCTGGGTCTGAAGGAGCCCCTCCCAGACCCAAGGCTCCACACACAGGCCTCGTTCTGATGAGCGATCCTGCTCCTGCAGAGGAGGGTGTCCTGCAAATGCCAGGGACCTGCAAAACCTGGCACAGGGCAGCACAGACCTCCCTGCCTCGCCTGCCCTCCACAGAGCCTCCCGGCCCCGAGCAGTGGGACAGCCAGGGGCAGCTGGAGGCACCTGCAAGCACCAGGTCCAGACCCGTCCTCCTGGCCAGGTCCCTGCAGGATCTCCCAGGGGTGCCATGCCCCAGATGCCGGCCAGGATGGGTGGGGTGGGTGTTTGCTCCCCCATCCTTGGGGATGGGTCACCTGGACCCAAGTCTGAATGATCCAGGTGGGGGAAACTGAGGCCCAGAGGCGAGGCGCCCACTCGAAGTCACAAGGGGCCAACCAGGCTCAGGACTGCAAGCCAGGAGGAGGCTGGCCTGGGGTGGGCGTGATTTTGGGAGCCCTGTCTTCCCCTGGAAGGCCAGGCCAGGGCGTGGCTGGCTGTGAGCTGACCCTTAACCCTGCCGCCTGTCCTCCTGCAGGGCCCTGGGCTGCCCTCTGCTGCTCCATTGACACGGGTGGGGGCTAGCTGAGGAACCGGTGGCCCTCCAGGCCCAGCACATGCTGCAGCCCCATGCTGCTCTCCTGGCCTGAACCCCTGTGGCCACTATGCTGAGGCTGGCTCTGTGGGCTTCCTCCGGACTCTGGGGCTTGGCCTATGCAGGACAGGTGCTTGGATGTCCTGGAGGAGCTCCTGGGCAGTGTCCGTTGGGCCCCTCACCAGAACTGCTGTGATCAGTGACCTCCACTCCACTGGCCACTCCAGCAGGTGGCAGGGGGCATGGAGAAGGGAAGTGCTGGTGCCCCAGTCCTCGGGCCAGACCCAGCCCAAAAGTGGCCTGAGCGTTCCCTGAGGCCTCTGAGCGTCCTGCCAGGGTCCAGGCTGTGGGAACGCCCTGGACCGCACCTGGGAAGACGCTCCCATCAGGCGGCCAGGCCTGGCTCTGGTTTGCAGGTGCCCTGGGTCCTGTATTCTCTCAGCCCTGGCAGGGGTCAGGGATGGACAAAGACCCAGCAAGCTCCAGTGACTGGCTCCACCCCTTGGGCCAGGCCAGGCAGAGCTGTTTGCCTGCAACCAGGGACCAGGGGTCCTGGACCACTGGATGCTGCCAAGGCTACGATGTGCCCTGAAAGCATTGGGACCTTTTCTGGGCCTCTATGTCTAGAAAGGACATGAGATATGGGCCCTCATATCCCATGGGGGAGCAGGTCAGTGTAGAGAGGACCAGGGACCTGGAAACGCAAGGATTGAGTCTCAGCCCACATGCACAACCTGCTGGCCAGGTCCCCGCAGAGGCAGCCCCATCCCACGGAGCACCCCAGAGGGACCACCCCAAGACTCCCAACCCCCTACATGCCACTGTCTGGTTTGCTGCTCACCAAATCCTCCCACTTTTCACTCAGGAGGGAACCAGACATTCCTGAGCCTGGGGGCTCACACCTGCCTGAGAGGTATGACTATGTTGGCAGGATAATTCCAGATGCAGCAGAAGCATGGTGAGGGCTCTTCGGGGCCACCATCACTGTCAGCCTTTGCACAGGAGCGCTCCCGAGCAGGCAGCTCTGCGGAGTTCTGGGGAGAGGGGCTTGGCATTGGGAGCAGCAGGTGCAAAGGCCCTGAGGCAGACAGAGGGGCAGGTGCCAGGACCACAGTCCCATCCAGCACTCGTCCTAGGCCCTGCCTCCTGGTCTGCTCCATGCCCAGGGTCCCCCTCAACAGTCTGTTATGTGTGGGGTGAGCTGAGGGGAGGAAGCAGGGGCCTCAGAAGCACAAGGGCCCTGAGCAGAGCCCTGGGGCTACAGGTCTTAGCTCCCGCTGTGAGACAGGACTGGGCAGGGGTCAGCAGGCATGCCTCCGGGTGGCCCATGCCAGCCATGGAGCAGGCCGGGGCTGCTCTGGTGCCCACAGGACTGCCCATTTGCCAGCACAGGACCTGGCCCTGGGGGGTCCTGGAGTCCCAGCTCTATCCTGAAGCAGCCACCTCAGTCCTCCCTCTAGAAAGGACCAGCAGGGTCTACAGGGCCACCCAGGAATGCAGGCAACTCCATGATGTGTAGACATCTGTGTGTCCACGTCTGTACACGTAGAAAAGTGTCAGTGGGTGTGTATATCTATACATGCTCCAAGTGTGTGTCTGGGTTTTTGTGCATGTGCATGTATGTGTGTGTGTGGATCTGTGTGCAGGTGTGATTTCATGTGTGCATGTCTGTGTGTATATGCATGTGGACACGTGTCTGCCATGTATGTGTGTGCTCCAATGTGTGTGATCCTGTGTGTGCACACGTGTGTGTGCATGCACGTGTCTGCCCCTGGGCAGGACCTGGCCTAGGTAGAGCCTAGAGCCAAGACTAGCAGTTCTGCTCTCTCCCGCCCCAAATGACCTGGCTGCTGCCACCATGTGACTCACCCTCCCTTCACTCAACGGGCACAGCAGCACTTGGGGGCGCCTCCTGTGACTCAGCACCTCCGGAGCCTGGAGCTGAGAGGTGAACGGAGAGGCAGCGGAGCACAGGGGCCCTGCCCACTTGCGTGTCCTGTCCAAGGATGCCGGGACCCCGACCAGTCGGTCACAGGCGCGTCCTAGCGTTGGGGGCACACGCGTGTTCCCATGTGTGATGCCGGCTGGGCCATCCGGGGCCCCCGACGGGGTTTAAGAACATTCCCGGGCCCTGTGTCCTCCACAGTTAGGAGATCCGCTGCGAGCGCGCACAGTGGAACGCCAGGCCCGGGTGGGTTCTCGGGCGTCGAGGACGCAGGAGGAGGCGGATTCAGGGGCCAGGGGGCGGCGCAGAGACGGGGGCGCGTGGGGAGGGGGAACGCGCTTTGGGTAGTGGCGCAGGCGGAGCCGGCCAGATCTCTAAGGCGGGGGAGGATTGTGCGGATTGGGAGGTAAAAGTTCGGCCTGACCCGGGAGCCTAGGAGGCCGGGCTGGACGAAAGGACCCCGCCCACAGACGCGGCCCACGCGAGGCCCCTCCCTCCGCAGCGCGGAGGACGCGCTTGTCCCAAGTGGGCATGGCGCGGGGTCCGGGGAGAGAGTGAGGACTCCGAGCTGTGGCCCGCGGACCTCCCCGCCCCCACACCCTGGCCCAGCCTCGGTACGTTCTGTCCTCGTCCCCACCACACGCGGTCTCCAGGGCCCGGCACCTGACTCCAGGCCCTGCTGCGGCCGCTGCGCCCTGGCGTCCAGATGAGCTGTGGGCTGCCTGGGTCGGCAGGGGCCCTGGGGCAGGAGAAGGGAGGGGAGAGGGGCCAAGGTTCCACCCACCAGGGCACCTGGGAGCGCACTGTCTCCAGGACCACAGGTGCAAGCACTGACGGGGCCCCAGGCCAGCACTCCACGGAGAGTCCGGTCCCAGGAGGGCTGCGCGGCAGGTGCGGGGCCGCCCTGCGTCTGGCTGTGGGGTGCCCGTGAGGTTCTGCCCCTCGGGTCTCCTCCCTCCTGGGGAAAAGGAGCTGGAGACGGCCTGCCCTGGGGTCAGTCAATAGCACAAGGCCAGCAGGTTGCTCACTGGCCGGTGGGTGGTGAGTGGGTGCCCCCTTCATCCCATCCACAGCTCAGGCCCTCGTCTCTGGGGACCCCGGGGCACCGCGTGGAGGAGCTCTGGCCTGAGAGGAGGGGTCTGCGGTGGGAATGCGCAGCCAGGCTGGGGGCACCGTCGGGGCGTCTCCACCACCTTGGCGCCCACGTTGGGTTTTGCAGGGGCTTCCCAAGTGGGCGCCCACGCCCCATGTGCCTCCCTGTGCCCCAGGCGGGCAGAGTCCTCCAGGTTCCTGCCCCTCAGGCAGCCGCACCCCGCCTGGTCTGTGGGATCCTCTTCAATGCCCTAAGCTCCTCTCCTGGACCCTCCTACCTGGGCCCGCCGCCCCCACCTCGGGCTGCGCGACCACCCGCGGACATCCTCCTCTCGCAGCCCCACTGCGGCCCTCTCGCAGCCGGGACCCTCTTCCTAGCTTTGCGCATCCCCAGACCACGGCCCCACCGCCCCCAGCCTCCTGTGTGCCTCTAGCAGTGCACCCCTACCTCCTCCAGTCCGGCTCTGTGTCCCCGCGAGGTGCTGGGTCCCTTCCCACCCCCGCCTCCTCCTCCCTGGTCCCACTGGAGGGGCAGGCAGGGCCGGGGGCCGAGTGTCCACACCTGAGGAAATCCCTTCCTGGCCTGGGGTCCCCACGGCTGGCCCGGTCCCACCCACAGCCTCCTGGTAACCCGGCAGGCCAGTGGCCACCCTCTGGGAGGTCCCAGCAGATGGGGTGTGTGTGTGCATGTGGTGTGTGTGTGGTGTGATGTGTATGTGATGTGTCTAGTGTGTGTGTGTGCGCTATGTGTATTGTGTGGTCTGTGGTGTGTAGTGTTTGTGTAAGATGTGTGGTTGTATGTATGGTGTTTGTGTATGGTGTGTAGTGTGTGCATATCGTGTGTGTTGTGTATGTATCGTGTGGTGTTATGTATAGAGTATGTGATGTGTGGTTGTGTGTGGTGTGTGTATCGTGTTATGTGTGTTTGCATGGTGTTTTGTGGTGTGTGGTGTTTGTGTGTGGTGTGTATATATCATGTGGTGTGTGTGTTGTGTTGTGTGTGGTGTTTCGTGGTGTGTGGTGTTTGTGTGTGGTGTGTGTATATCGTGTGGTATTGTGTGTGGTGTGTGTGAGGTGTGCTGTTTGTATGGTGTGTGTTGTATGTGTGTGATGTTTTGTGGTGTGTGGTGTGTGTGTGGTATGTATATATCGTGTATGGTATTGTGTGTGTTGTGTGTTTTGTGGTGTGTGGTGTTTGTGTGTGGTGTATATATATGTGTGGTGGTGTGTGTGGTATGTATGGAGTTTTGTGGTGTGTGGTGTTTGTGTGTGGTGTGTGTATATCGTGTGGTATTGTGTGTGGTGTGTGAGGTGTGCTGTTTGGTGTGTGTTGTATGTGTGTGATGTTTTGTGGTGTGTGGTGTGTGTGTGGTATGTATATATCGTGTATGGTATTGTGTGTGTGTGTGTTTTGTGGTGTGTGGTGTTTGTGTGTGGTGTGTATATATGTGTGGTATTGTGTGTGGTGTGTGTGGTATGTATGGAGTTTTGTGGTGTGTGGTGTTTGTGTGTGGTGTGTATATATCGTGTGGTGTGTGTGTTGTGTTGTGGTGGTGTTTTGTGGTGTGTGGTGTTTGTGTGTGGTGTGTGTATATCATGTGGTATTGTGTGTGGTGTGTATGTGAGGTGTGCTGTTTGTATGGTGTGTGTTTGTGTGTTTTGTGGTGTGTGGTGTTTGTGTGTGGTGTGTATATATCGTGTGGTATTGTGTGTGGTGTGTGTGGTGTGTATGGAGTTTTGTGGTGTGTGTGTGGTGTGTATATATCGTGTGGTATTGTGTGTGGTGTGTGTGTGCTATGTATGGAGTTTTGTTGGGTGTGTGGTGTGTATATATCGTGTGGTGTTGTGTGTGGTGTGTGTCATGTGTTTACTGGTGTGTGCTGTGTATGGTGTGTGTTGTGCGTGTGTGGTGTTTTGTGGTGTGTGGTGTGTATATATCGTGTGTGGTGTTGTGTGTGGTGTGCGTGTCATGTGTTTTGTGATGTGTGCTGTGTGTGGTGTGTGTGGTGGCAGAACCCAGCTGGGAGACAGGGAGGGTGGTGGAAATTCCTTTGAGGAAAGACTTCCTTCCCTAAGGAGGCCGGAGGAGTGGGGAGGCGGGCAGGTGCAGGCAGGGCTCCGGAATGGTCGTTGGGGGAGGCCATGGGGCCAGGACCTGCTGCTGGGGTGGGGCCAGGACTGCTGCCGGGGTGGGGACAGGCCATGGTGGGAGGCCATGGGGCCAGGACTGCCAGGGTGGGGCCAGGACCTGCTGCCAGGGTGGGGACAGGCCATGGGGCCATGGGGCTGCTGGGGTGGGGACAGGCTGTGGGGATGGGCTGTGGGGCCAGGACCTGCTGCTGGGGTGGGGACAGGCCGTGGTGGAAGGCTGTGGGGCCACGGGGCTGCCGGGGTGGGGACAGGCCACAGTGGGAGGCCATGGGGCCAGGACCTGCTGCCGGGGTGGGGATAGGAGTCCTTGTCCAACCGGGGGCACCTCCAGGACAGGCTCATTTCTTTCCACTGGCTAAATTAATTTAAAAAAAAATTCCTCGGAAATGAATACTGAGTCCCTTTAAACATTTCTCAGATGTAAATGGAAATCTAATAAAATCTGTGAAAGGTATTTTTAAAACAGCTTTATTGAGGTGTGATTTACATACCATAAAATCCAATTTTAGAAATTTCCATCGCCTCGAAGTCCCCTCACAGCCATGAGTAGTCACTTCCTCTTCCCACCCCCAGCCCTAGGCAAACACTAACCTGCTTTCCGCCTTGATAGATTTGCCTTTTTTGGAAATTCCATATAAATAGAATCATACAACTGGTAGTCTTTGGTGTCTGGCTGCTCTCACTGAGCATAATCCTTTGAGGCTGGTCCACACTGTAGCATCATGGGTGGGTAGTTCCTATAATCCTCTCCCATTGTACGGCAAAGCCACATTTTGTTTAGCCGCTCACCAGTTGATGGACATTCGAGCTGTTTCCACATTTTGGCTGTTATGAATAAAGCTGCTATGAACGTCGAGGTAGAATTGTTTATTGTTTTTTGTTTTTGCGACAGGATCTAGCTCTGTCACCCAGGCTGGAGTGCCATGGCGTGATCATGGCTCACTGCAGCCTCCACCTCCTGGGCTCAAGCAATTCTCCGGCATCAGCCACCTCCTGAGTAGCTGGGACTACAGGAGAGCATGACCACACTGGGCTAATTTTTTTTTTTTTTTTTTAAGTAGAGATGAGGTCTCCCTATGTTGCTCAGGCTAAGGTACACTTCCTTGTGTGGACATATGTTGTCATTTCTCTCAGGTGGAGACATAGGAATGGCATTGCTGGGTCATATGGTAAATATACATTTTACTTCTGAAGAAATTGGCGATTTTTTTTTTTTTTTTTGGAGACATAGTCACACTGTTGCCCAGGCTAGAGTGCAATGACGTGATCTCGGCTCACTGCAACCTCTGCCTCCTGGATTCAAGTGATTCTCCTGCCTCAGCCTCATGAGTAGTTGGGATAACAGGCACCTGCCACAATGCCCAGCTATCTTTTTTCTTTCTTTTCTTTTCTTTTCTTTCTTTTTTTTTTTTTTTTTTTTTGAGACAGAGTCTCCCTCTGTCACTCAGACTGGAGTGCAGTGGCGTGATCTGGGCTCACTGCAAACTTTGCCACCCAGGTTCAAGCGATTCTCCTGCCTCAGCCTCTGGAGTAGCTGAGATTACAGGCATGCACCACCATGCCCAGCTAATTTTTGTATTTTTAGTAGAGATGGGGTTTTGCCGTGTTGACCAGGCTGGTCTTGAACTCCTGACCTCAAGTGATCCGACCACCTTGGCCTCCCAAAGTGCTGGGATTACAAGCGTGAGCCACCGTGCCTGGCAGCTATACATTTTTCATATGTCTGAAATGTATGAAGTTTCCAATGTTCCCACGCCCTTTCACCCATTCTTATTGTCGCCCTTTTTTATTACAGCCATGCTAGTGTGTGAAGTGGTAACCCACTGGGTGTTTTCCCTACTGCCCTTTGCAGAGCAGGGCTCACCCACAGGCATGTGCCAGAGCTGGCTCCCACTGGGCTTTGATTTGAATTTTCCCAGCAGTTGATGATGTTGAGCATCTTTTCATGTGTTTAAAAGCCAGAGTCATTTACATATCTTTTTTGTTGAGATATCTAATAAAATTTTTGCCTTCTTTTTTTACTTGGGTTGTCTTATTTTTTTTTTTTCTTTTTTGAGATGGAGTCTCGCTCTGTCCCCCAGGCTGGAGTGCAGTGGTGTGAACCTGGCTCACTACAAGCTCTGCCTCCTGGGTTCACACCACTCTCCTGCCTCAGCCTCCTGAGTAGCTGGGACTACAGGCGCCCGCCACTATGCCTGGCTAGTTTTTTTTTTTATTTTTAGTAGAGACGGGGTTTCCCCATGTTAGCCATGATGATGGTCTCGATCTCCCGACCTCATGATTTGCCTACCTCGGCCTCCCAAAGTGCTAAGATTATAGGCATGAGCCACCGTGCCTGGCCAGGTTGTCTTATTTTTAAAAATATATTTATTATTAATTGTAAAATATATGTAACAAAAAACTTTTCTTTCTTTTTGAGACAGAGTTTCACTCTTTTTGCCCAGGCTGGAGTGCAATGGTGCGATCTCAGCTCACTGCAGCCTCCGCCTACCAGGTTCAAGCAATTCTCCTGCCTCAGTCTCCCGAGTAGCTGAGTTTACAGGCAGATGCCACAATGCCCAGCTAATTTTTGTAGTTTTAGTAGAGACGAGGCTTCACTGTGTTATCCAGGATGGTCTCGATCTCCTGACCTCGTGATTTGCCCGCCTGGACCTCCCAAAGTGCTGGGATTATAGGCGTGAGCCACCACGCCCAGCTAGGTTGTCTTATTTTTTAAAATATATTTATTATTAATTGTAAAATATATGTAACAAAAAATTTAACTTTTTTTTTTTTTTTTTTTTTTGAGACAGTTTCACTCTTGTTGCCCAGGCTGGAGTGCAATGGCGTGATCTTGGCTCACTGCAGCCTCTGCCTACCAGGTTCAAGTGATTCTCCTGCCTCAGTCTCCCAAGTAGCTGGGTTTACAGGCAGATGCCACGACGCCCAGCTAATTTTTGTATTTTTAGTAGAGACAGGGTTTCACTATGTTGGTCAGGCTGGTTTCAAACTCCTGACCTCTGGTGATCTGCCCGCCTGGGCATCCCAAAGTGCTGGGATTACAGGCGTAGTTTTTTACATTTCTATTTTGTTTTTGTAGAAACAGGGTCTCACTATGTTCCCCAGGCTGGTCTCAAATTGCTGGGCTCATGATACTCCTGCCTTGACCTCCTAATGTACTGGGATTACAGGCGTGAGCCACTGTGCCCAGCCAATTTTTATTTTCTTAATGATGTTGTTTGAAGGACACCATTTTCAGTTTTGATGAAATCCAATTTATCTCTTTTCCTTCATGATCCTGCCTTTGGTCTTGCATCTGAGAACACTTGGCTTCACTCAAGGTCGGTCACGAAGATTTCCCCTCATGCATCTTTTTAACCATTTCATGCCTTTAGCTCTTACATTTAGGTCTATGGTTCATTTCAAGTTAATTTTTTGTTGGTATAGTGAGTAGGGGTAACTCATATTTTTACATGTGAATATCTAACTGTCGTAGAACAACTGTTGAAAAGAGTGTCCTTTCCCCATCTGAAAGCTTTGGCATGTTTGTCAAACATCAACTGACCCTAAATGTTTGGGTTTATTTCTGGATTCTCCATTGATCTAATATCTTGATTCTCATGCCAGCACACACTCTATTACTGTAGTTTTATAGTAAATTTTAAAATGGAAAGTGTGAATCTTCCAATTTTATTCCCTTTCAAAATTATTTTGGCTATTCTGGATCCTTTGCATTTCCATATAAATTTTATGATCAGATTGATACTTTCTGCAAAAAAACAAACAAACAAAAAACAAGCAAACCTAAAAAGCCTGTTCACATTTCAATAGGGATTGCATTCAACCTACAAACTAATTCGGAGAGTATTGTCATCTAAACACTGAGTCTTATAATCCATGAATACTGACTGTCCATCCATTCATTTAGATCTTCAATATCTCTTTGAAATGTTATATAGTTTTTAAGCATACCAGTCTTGCACTATTTTCATTAAACTTATTCCTAGGTATTTTACTATTATTATTTTGAGACAGGGTCTCCCTAAGTCTCCCAGGCTAGAGTGCAGTGGCACAATCTCAGCTCACTGCAAACTTCACCTCCTGGGTTCAAGTGATTCTCCTTCCTCAGCCTCCTGAGTAGCTGGGATTACAGGTGTGTGCCATCACATCTGGCTAATTTTTGTATTTTTAGTAGACATGAGGTTTTGCCATGTTGGCCAGGCTGGTCTTGAACTCCTGACCTCAGGTGATCTGCCCACCCTGGCCTCCCAAAGTGCTGGGATTACAAGTGTGAGCCACAGTGCCTGGTTGGTATTTTATTGTTTTTTAATGCTGTTGTGAATAAAATGCCTACAACTCCTGGGTTCACTCCTAATCTGCATGTGTGTGGATCTTCTAATTAGCATATCACATGCTTGGAGAATTGATCTAACAGGCCGACCTCCCCTGAGGTCTCAGAGTGACCAGTAGGTGGTGCACACGAAGGTTATTCCTGAATAGAACAGCAAAGGCTTGGAAAATGAACTGATAACTGGAACCACATTGCACAAGAGACTAAAATAAGAATGATAAGAAAAAGACCCAGAGACTCATAATTTACCACTCAACATTTCCACGATAGAAACAAAAATCACTTGATATATGAAGAAAGCGAATATCTAAACTCATGAATGGAAAAACAACGGACACCAATGATACGATGGCTCGCATGAATCCTCTGACAAGGACTTTAAAACAGCTGTTGTAAAAATGCTCAAACCAGCAACTGCAAACAGTCTTGACACAAATATCAAAATAGAAGGACTCAGAAAAGAAACAGAAGATATAAAGAAGAACCAAAGGGAAATTTCAGAACCAAAATGTAACTGAGAAGAAAAACTCACTGGATGGATTTAATAGCAGAATGGAGGTAACAGAGGAGTCAACAACCTCAAAGGTATGTTCACAGAAATTAATCTGAACAAGAGAGAGAAAAAATAATTTTAAAAAATGAACAGAGAGGCCGGGCACGGTGGCTCAAGCCTGTAATCCCAGCACTTTGGGAGGCCGAGACAGGTGGATCACGAGGTCAGGAGATCAAGACCATCCTGGCTAACACGGTGAAACCCCATCTCTACTAAAAATACAAAAACTAGACGGGCGAGGTGGCGGCCGCCTGTAGTCCCAGCTACTAGGGAGGCTGAGGCAGGAGAATGGCGTAAACCCAGGAGGCGGAGCTTGCAGTAAGCTGAGATCCGGCCACTGCACTCCAGTCCGGGTGACAGAGCGAGACTCCGCCTCAAAAAAAAAAAAAAAAAAAAGAACAGAGACTCTAGGACCTGTGGGACAGTAACAGGGCTAATATTTGTGTCACTGGAGTCCTAGAAGGAGAGAGACCGTGAGGCTGAAAGAACATTCGAGGAAGTAACAGCTGAAAAATTTATCAAGTTTAGGAAAAGACCCAATGGATTCAAGAAGCAGAGCAAATTCCATCCAGGATAAACCAAGAAATCCATTCCAAGACACTTCAAAGATTAAATTGCTGCAAACTACAGACAAAATAATCTTAAGGCCGGGCACAGTGGCTCACCCTGTAATCCCAACACTTTGAGAGGCCAAGGTGGGCAGATCACTTGAGGCCAGGAGTTCGAGATCAGCCTGGCCAACATGGCAAAAACCCATCTCTACTAAAAATACAAAAATGAGCCAGGCATGGTGGTGTGTGCCTATAGTCCCAGCTACTCAGGAGGCTGAGGCACAAGAATTGCTTGAACCCAGAAGGCGGAGGTTACAGTGAGATTGTGCCACTGCACTCCATCCTGGGTGACAGAGTAAGATTCTGCCCCAAAAATAAAAATAAAAATCTTAAAAGCAGCCAGAGAAATATGATGTATTATCTATCTGCAGATGTATTATCTATAAAGAAAAATGATTTGAATGACTGGATTTCTTATCAGAACTCATAAGGGCTACAAAGAAAAGACACAACATTTTTCAGACTTCTACGTCCAGCAAATTTCCTCAGCCTGACAAAAGACATCAACAAATATCCTACAGCTAACTGCATACTTCATGGTGAAGTCCTAGATGCCTTCCCCCTGGTCCTAAGACCAGGGTCAAGGTAAGGATTTCCACCCCTCACCCTCTTTATCAACACAGTGCTAGAAGTTCTGGCTACTGCAAAAGGGCAAGACCAGAAATAAAAGGCATACCAGCTGGAAAGGAAGAAATGAAAGTGTCCTGATTTGCAGACAAGCATGATTATGTAGAAAATTCCAGAGAATCTATTAGAAATGAAGAACAAGGCCGGGTGCAGTGGCTAACACCTGTAATGCCAGCACTTTGGGAGGCTGAGGCAGGTGGATCACTTGAGGTCAGGAGTTCAAGACCAGCCTGGCCAACATGGAGAAACCCCACCACACACTAAAAAATAAAAAATCGCTGGGCGTGGTGGGTGTTTGTAGTCCCAGCTATTTGAGAGGCTGAGGCAGGAGAATCACTTGAGCCTGGGAGGCAGAGGCTGCAGTGAGCCAAGATCGTGTGACAGCACAACACTCCAGCCTGGGCGACAGCATGAGTGAGACTCTGTCACACACACACACACACCACACACACACACAAAAACAAAAAACCCCAAATACCTAGAACCAATGAATGACTTTAGCCAGGTTGCAGGTTACAAGGTCAACACATAAAAATCAATCATGGCCTGGCGCAGCGGCTCACACCTGTAACCCCAGCACTTTGTCAGGAGATCAAGACCAGCCTGGCCAACATGATGAAACCCCGTCTCTGCTAAAAACACAAAAATTAGCGGGACGTGGTGGTGGGTGCCTGTAATCCCAGCTACTAGGGAGTCTGAGACAGGAGAATCACTTGAGCCCAGGAGGCAGAGGTTGCAGTGAGCCGAGATCATGCCACTGTACTCCAGCCTGAGCAGCAGAGGGAGACTCTGTCTGAAAAATAAATAAATAAATAAAAAGTTTTATTCCCATATACAAACAATGAACAATAGGAAGCCAAAAAAATTTTAAGGTTGTAATTTACAATAGCTCCAAAACATGCCTAGATGTAAATCCAACACAACCTACGAAACCTGTGCACTGGAAACTATAAAATGCTCTTGAAAATAATCAAATAAAGGGAAAGACTTACTGGGTTGGTGGATTTGAAGTTTCAGCATAGTAAAGAGGTCCATTCTCCCCAAGGGATCTACAGATTTAACACAAAACCAGGCAAAATTCTAGCAGGATTTTTTTTTCCTTTGGTAGATGTAGACTGATTTTAAACTTTATTTGGAAGGGTAATTAATTAGAATAACTGAAATTTGAAAGCAAGAAAACAGTTGTAGGATTCAGACGATCCAATTTTCTTTGTTTTTGAGATGGAGTCTGGTTCGGTCACTCAGGCTGGAGTGCAGTTCCCCTGCCTCAGTCTCCCAGGTCACTGAAATTACAGGCGCCTGCCACCAGGCCAGGCTAATTTTTGTATTTTTAGTAGAGATGGGGTTTTGACATGTTGGTCAGGATGGTCTTCAATTCCTGGCCTCAGGTGATCCGCTTGCCTGGGCCTCCCAAAGTGCTGGGTTACAGGAGTAAGCCACTGCGCCCGGCTGACTATCCGATTTTAACACTTACTCTAAAGCCACAGCAGTCATGACCACGTGGAATCGCCAAAGTAATAGAGGCATAAATCCACAGAAGGAAAAGATAGTGCGGATATACCCACAGAAACTCACCATCTCCTCTGACCTTTGGCAAAGGGGCCATCCAGTGCAGAAAGGAGACTTCCCTCAGCAAATGGTGCTGGAATAACTGGTTATCGTTATTCTGAGTTGAACCGTTTTGGGTGTTCCTGGGAAGGCCTAGGGGAGCTGGGGACGGGGGCATTTCCAGATGAGCAAACCGGCACCTCTCACTGCTCCAGGGTGCGCGGAGCTGCCTGAGGCCCTGCCTGGATGGGAGCCCTGCCGGCTGGGCAGCCTGCCCTCGGGTCCTCGTTCTCGGATAAAAAGGCACAGGTCAGAGCTGGGGAAGCTCTCCCCGGCCACCCAGGTGGTGAGGGTCACCCTGCGGTCACCCAGGTGGTCAGGGACACCCTGCGGCCATCCAAGTGGTGAGGGTCACCCTGCGGCCACCCAGGTGGTGAGGGTCACCCTGGGCCTATGTCCACCCGGCTCCCTCCAGACTCACCGGGTTAGGGAAGCAGCGCTGCCACGCAGTGGAACGCCAGTTTCGCAGACGCCGGCGCCTGTGGGGTCCCTCCTGGGGTGAAGGGAGGGTCTTTCCAGGAGCACCCTGTCGGGGTGGTTCAGCTGCGAGGGGAACACGAGTCCTGGGAACCTGAGGCTGAGGCAGACGCTTGTCCTCAAAGACACCTCCCCCAATAAAAGCTCAAGCAAGGGGGCAGGGAGACGGGAGACCTTGAGCCCGGCTCCTGGCTGCTTCGCGTGGAGGGAGCATCACGCCCCGCCCTTATTCCCGCCGCCACGGGGCTCCAGGGAGGCCGTGCCTCACCCAAAGCAGCTGGGGGCCCTGCCCCGCCCTCCAGCGCCTGTAAGCCAAGCCCGAGCTTTCCCCCGAGCCCGCCCCCTCCTCCTGCCGCCTCCTCCCGCCCCCGCAGCTGCTCCCTCTCGCCTCCCCGGGAACCGCGACCCCCGCGCCTTCCCTCAGAACTCCAGGCGGGCAGACACCAGACCCAGAAATCAGGGCGGGAGGTCAGGTGGCGTCTGCTCCGTCGGGGGCAGGTGTCGGGGCGGGTCGGAGCCACGAGGACTCTCCGCAAAACGCCCAGCGACGTCGGTCTTCGCCAAGAGGCCATGGCTGCCCTGCTCCCGTCCCCACGTGGCGTGGAGGCGGCGCCGGACTCCCGTCCTCGGCAGGGCTCAGGCTCAGGACCGGGGCCTCCTGCCGCGCGCCCGGAACGCCCTCCCCCTCCTCCCCGCAGCCCGTCCCCACCACCCGGGCGCCCCTTCTCACTGGCTGCCACCCGCGGCCCTGCTCCCCTGTAGAGATGGGGTTTCACCATATTGGTCAGGCTGGTCTCGAACTCCTGACCTTAAGTGATCCACCCGCCTCGGCCTCCCAAAGTGCTGGGATTACAGGCGTGAGCGACCGTGCCCAGCCCCACATTATTATTTTAGTAATAGCCGGCCTAATGGATGTGAAGTGGAATCTCACTGTGGTTTTGATTTGCGGTCCCCTAATGACTAATGATGCTGAGAGCGCTTTCATGTGCTTATTGGCCATTTGCGCATCTTCTCCAGAGAAATGTCTGTTCAAGTCCAGTTTTTCGTTGGGTTGTGTGTCTTTTTGTTGTTGAGTTGTTGAAATTCTTTATATGTTCCAGATACTAGACCCTTATCAGAGATATGATCTGCAAATATTTTCTCCCACTCAGTGGGTTGTCTTTTGTCTTTTCACTCACTGGATAGTGTCCTTTCATGCACAAAAGTTGTTAATTTTCATGAAATCCAATTTATCTATTTTTTCGTTTGTTGTTTGTGCTTTCAGCGTTTTTTTGTTTTGTTCTGTTTTTTTTGTTGTTGTTGTTTTGTTTGTTTTTTTTGTTTGTTTTTTTTTTGACAGAGTTTTGCACTTGTTGCCCAGACTGGGGTGCCATGGCGCGATCTCGGCTCACCACAACCTTTGGTTCCCGGGGTCAAGCAATTCTTCTGCCTCAGCCTCCGGAGTAGCTGGGATTACAGGCATGCACCACCACACCCAGCTAATTTTGTATTTTTAGTAGAGACAGGATTTCTCCATGTTGGTCAGGCTGGTCTCGAACTCCCAGCCTCAGGTGATCCGCCCACCTCACCCTCCCAAAGTGCTGGGATTACAAGCATGAGCCACCATGCCCAGCCTTCAGCATTGTGTTTAAGAAAACGTTGCTAGCTAGGCACAGTGGCTCATGCCTGTAATCCCAGCACTTTGGCAGGCCGAGGCAGGTGGAACATGAGGTCTGGAGTTCAAGACCTGCCTGGCCGACATGGTGAAACCCCATCTGTACTGAAAAATACAAAATTGTGGCATGTGCCTGTAGTCCCAGCTACTCGGGAGGCTGAGGTAGAAGAATCACTTTAAATCTGGGAGGTAAAGGATGCAGTGAGCCTACATTATGCCAGTGTATTCTGGGGGCAACAGAGTGAGACTCTGTCTCAAACAGAGAGAGAGAGAGAGAGAGAGAGAAAAGGAAGGAAGGGGGGGAGGGAGGGAGGGAGCGAGGGGAGGGAAGGGGTAGAAAGAAAAAGAAAGAAAGAAAAAGAAAGAAAAAAAAAAGGAAAGAAAACGTTGCCAAATCCAATATTTTCTCCTGTCTTTTCTTCCAAAAGTTTTTGTAGTTTTAGCTCTTAAGTTTAATCTTTAATCCATTTGGAGTTACTTTTTTGAATATGGGTTAAGGTCAGGGTCCAAGTTCATTCTTTTGCTTGTGGTTGGTTAACATTTTCTCAGCACCATTTGTTGAAGACACTGTCCTTTCCCCCATTGAATGGCCTTTTCCTCCTGTTGGGAATCAATTGATCATATGTGAGAGTTTAACTCTTAATTCTATTCCATGTCTATCCTTATGCCAATACTGTATAGTTTTGATTACTGTAGCTTTGTAGTAAGTTTTGAAATCAGGAAGTATGAATCCAACTTTGCTGTTTTTCAGAATTATTTTGGCCATTCAGGTCCCTTGAGATTCCAGGTGAATTTTAGGATAGGGTTTTCTATTTCTGCAAAAAACACCATTGGGATTTTGATAGGGATTACACCAAGTCTATAGGTTACTTTGGGTAGTATTGCCACTTTAGCAGTATCAAGTCTTCCAGTCCATGAACACAGATGTCTTTCTATTTATTTAGGTCTTATTTAATTTCCTTCAGATGTATTTTGCAGTGTAACAAGTTTTTTAGTGTACAAGCCTTCCATATTTTTGGTTAATTCTCAAGTATTTTGCCTCTTTGGTGGATTGTAAATGGAATTATTTTCTTTTTTTTTTTTTTTTTTTGAGACAAGAGTCTCACTCTGTCACCCAGACTGGAGTGCAGTGGCTGGATCTCGGCTCACTGGAAGCTCTGCCTCCCGGGTTCATGCCATTCTCCTGCCTCAGCCTCCCTAGTAGCTGGGACTACAGGTGCCCACCACCTCACCTGGCTAGTTTTTTGTATTTTTTAGTAGAGATGGGGTTTCACCGTGTTAGCCAGGATGGTATCAATCTCCTGACCTCGTGATCCGCCTGTCTCGGCCTTCCAAAGTGCTGGGATTACAGGCTTGAGCCACCGTGCCCGGCCAATGGAATTATTTTCTTAGTTTCCATTTGGGATTGTTCACTGATAGTGTGTACAGATGCAACTAATTTTTGTGTATTGGTTTCGTGTGCCTTGCAACTTTGCCTAGTTTGTTAGCTCTGAAAGTGTTTTTCTTTGTGAATTCTTTAAGATGTTCTGCATATAAGATCGTGTCACCTACAAATAGAGATAATTTTAATTCTTTTCTGATTTGAATGCTTTTTTGTTTGTTTAATTGCTCTGGCTAAAATATTCAGTACTATGTTAGATGGAAGTGTTGAAAGTGGTTATCCTTGTCTTGTTCCTGATCTTAGGGGGAAAGTTTTCAGCCCTTCACCATTGAATATAATGTTAGCTGTGGTCTTTTCATATGTGGGCTTCATCATGTTGAGAAAGTTCCCTTCTATTCCTAGTTTACTGAACATTTATATAATGAGTGTTGGATTTTCTGAAGTGCTTTTTCTGCATTAATTGAGGAAATTAGTTTTTTTCTCTTCATTCTATAAATGTGATGAATCACATTGATTTCTGTATGTTCAACCATCTTGCATTCCTGGAATAAATCCCACTTGGTCATGGCATATGATCCATTTAATACACTGCTGAATTCAGTTTGCTAGTATGTTGTTGATAATTTTTGCATCTATGTTTATAAGAGATATTGGTCTGTACTGTTTTTTCTTGTAGTGCCATTCTGGCTTTAATATCAGGGTAGTGCTGGCCTTACAAAATGAGTTAGGAAGTGTTTGTTCCTCCTCAGTTTTTTGGAATAGTTTGATAATTCTACTTGAAATGTTTGGTATAGTTCACCAGTGAAGCTCTCGGCTCCTGAGCTTTGCTTTGTTAGGTTTTTGATTATTGATTCAATCTCTTTGTTATAGGTCAATTTACATTTTGTATTTCTTGAGTCAGTTTTGGTAGTATGTGTGCATTTAAGAATTTGTTCATTTCATCTAGGCTATCCAATTTGTTGCTTATAGCAGTCTCTTATAATCCTTTTTATTTCTGTAAAATCAGTAGTAGTGTTTCCAGTTCATTTGTGATCTTAGTAATTTAAGTCTTGTTTTATTCCTTGTCAATCTAGCTAAGAGTTTGTCAATTTTGTTGATATTTTCAATGTACTAATTTTGCTTTTGTTGATATCTCTATTTTTTATTCTCTATGTCATTATATGTCATTAATCTCCACTATATATATATGTGTGTATATATATGTGTGTGTGTATATATATATATGTGTATATATATATGTGTGTGTGTATATATATGTGTGTATATATATATGTGTATATATATGTGTGTATATATATATGTGTATATATATGTGTGTATATATATGTGTATATATATATGTGTGTATATATATGTGTATATATGTGTGTATATATATGTGTGTATATATATGTGTGTATATATATATGTCTATATATATGTGTGTATATATATATGTGTGTGTGTATATATATATGTGTGTGTGTATATATATATATATATATATATATTTTTTTTTTTTTTTTGAGACAGGGTCTTGCTCTGTCATCCAGGCTGGAGTGCAATGGCATGATCATAGCTCACTGTAACTTCAAACTCCTGGGCTCAACCAATCCTTCTGCCGCAGTCTCCTGAATAGCTAAAACTACAGGCACATGCCACCATGCCTAGCTAATTTTTTAATTCTAATTTTTTGTAGAACAAACATCTTGCTATGCTGCTCAGGGTGTTCTCAAACTCCTGGCCTCAAGTGATCCTTCCACCTCAGCCTCTCAAAGTGCTGGGATTATGGCACGAGCCACCGCACTCAGCCCACACTACTCTTTATTATTCTCTTCTTCCTGCTAGAGTTGGGTTATTTTAGTTCTCTTTTTTTAGTTCCTTAATGTGGCCTGTATAAAGATGTAAAGAGATATACTTCTTTTTGACATTTAAGAAAATCTCTTATTAGATCACTGGCTGACTGCAGAGATAATGAAATAAACTTAAATGACTACTCATAAGAAAGGATACAGATTTTGCAAACATAGTTTGGAAAAGTCACTAAACATATTTCCAGGCACCATGGCTCACACCTGTAATCCCAGCACTTTGGGAGGGTGAGGTGGGCTTATCACCTGTGGTCCAGAGTTCAAGACCAACCTGGCCAACATCATGAAACCCCGTTTCTACTAAAAATACAAAAATATTAGCCTGACATAGTGACAGAAGCTGTAGTCCCAGCTAGTTGGGAGGCTGAAGCAGGAGAATTGCTTGAGGTGGAGGAGGTGGAGGCTGCAGTGAGCTGAGATTGCACCACTGCACTGTATCCTGGATAACAGAGTGAGACTCTGTCTTCCAAAAAAAAAAAAGATAATTGGCTGAGCACAGTGGCTCACACCTGTGATCGTAGCTGTTTGGGAGGCTGAGGCAGGTGGATCACTTGAGGTCAGGAGTTTGAAAGCAGCCTGGCCAACATGGTGAAACCCTGTCTCTATTAAAAATACAAAAATATTAGCCGGGCCTGGTGGCAGGTGCCTGTAATCCCAGCTACTCGGGAGGTTGAGGCAGGAGAATTGCTTGAAACCAGGAGGCGGAAGTGGCAGTAAGCTGAGACTGGGCCACTGCAGTCCAGCCTGGACAACAAAGTGAGAATCCATCTCAAAAAAAAAAAAAAAAAAAAAAAAAAAAAGACAATTGTAGCCCTCAACAGCAATTTTTGAGGAGAAAGAATCTGATTTTCAGAGTTAACCACATTTATATAGCTTGAATATTTGTCCTCCAAATCTCATGTGGAAATTGGATCCACACTGTTGGAGGCAGGGTCTAGTGGGAGATATTTGAGTCATGAGGTGAACTCCTCGTGAATGGTTTGGTACTGTCCTCATGGTAGAGTAAGTTCTCCCTCTAGCAGCTCCTCTGAGATCTGCTTATTAAAAAGACCTTGGCACCTCACTCTTTGTTTTTGTGTCTCTCTCACCATGTGATGTGCCACCTCCCTTTCACCTTCCACCAGGAGTAAAAGCAGCCTGAGGCTCTTGCCAGAAGCAGATGCTGGTGCCATGCTTCCTGTACAGCCTGCAGAACCAGGAACAAAGTAAACCTCTCTATAAATTACCCAGCCTCTGGTGCTCTTTTGGCAACACAAGTGGACTCAGACACACCTTGTAATACTTGAAATGTCCAGTTCCACACAAAATTACAAAGCAGACAAAGAAACAGGAAAGTATGGCCCATCACAGGAAAATAAAGGTAATTTTATAGAAGTCATCTCTGAAGCTGTCCAGACATTGGAAGTACTAGACAAAAATGTTAAATCAACTATCTTAAAAATATTCAATAAGCAGTCCTGGTGCAGTGGCTTATGCCTATAATCGTAGCATTTTGGGAGGCCGAGGAGGGCAGATGACCTGAGGTCAGGAGTTCCAGACCAGCCTGGCCAACATAGAGAAACCCTGTCTCTACTAAAAATATAAAAATTAGCCGAATGTGGTAGCACACACCTGTAATCCCAGGTACTCAGGAGGCTGAAGCAGGAGAATCGCTTGAACGTGGGAGGCGGAGGTTGCAGTGACCTGAGATCGCGCTAAAACACTCCAGCCTGGGTGACAGAGCAAGACTCCATCTCTCGCGTGCTCTCTCTCTCTCTCTCTCTATAGATATATATATGTATATATATATGTGTGTGTGGGTGTGTATTTATATTCAATAGGCTAAAGGGAAATATGGACACGGAGCTAAAGAAAATCAGAAGAACAAGGTGTGAAACAAGGCAATCTCAATAAGATACATAAATTATAAAAGGGAACCAAGTGGCAATATGGAGCTGAAAAGCAAAATAGCAGAAATGAAGAATTCCAGCTGGGCATGGGTGGCTCACACCTGTAATGCCAGCACTTTGGGATGCTGACCCCAGGAGTTCAAGACCAGCCTGGGCAACATAGTGAGACCTTGTCTTTACAAAAAAAAAATTTTTTTTTAATTAGCCAGGTGTGGTGATACATGCCTATAATCCCAGCTACTTGGGAAGCTGAGGTGGGAAGATTGCTTGAGCCCAGGAAGCCAAGGCTGCAGTGAGTCACATTCATGCCACTGCAACTGCAGCCTGGGCAACATAGTGAGACTGTCTCAAAAAAGAAAAGAAAGAAGTGGAGGAGTTCAACTCGAGGGGTTCAGTGTCAGATTTGTGCACATAGAAGAAAGGATCAGGGAACCTGAAGACAAGGTGATTGGAATTATCCACTCTGAAAAGCAGAACGAAAAAAGATGGCAGAAAAAATGGAATAACCCGAGGGACCTTGACAAGCCATTAAGTGTACCAACATACACATCATGGGAGTCCCGAAAGGAGAAGAGAAAAAGAGGAAGAAAAATTACTTGAAGGAATAATATCCCCAAACTCCCCAAATTTGATGAAATAAATGAATCTACATATCCCAGAATCTCAACAAACTGCAAACCAGATAAACTCAGAGATCCACAGTGAGAAACACTGTTGTCAAACTGTCAGAAAAAAACAAAGACAAAGAAAGCAGCAAGAGAGAAGCAACTGGTCTCACACAAAGGAGCCTCAATAAGATTTTTAGCAGATTTCTCATCAGAAGCCTTTGAGACCAGAAGGCAGTAGTATAAGTAAAGTTAACTACACAGGAAAACATAAAATCAAGGATTATGATAGTTTTGGTTTGTAACTCCTGTTTTTTTCTATATGATTTGAAAGACCAATTCATAAAACAGTAATTATAAATCTATGTTAATGGACATACAATTATAAAGATGTATCTGTGACCCCCAAATATCTGAGACAAATGTCAGTCAATTCAGGAAGTTTATTTTGCCAAGGTTGAGGACGTGAGCCCATGACACAGCCTCAGTAGGTCCTGATGCCACATGCCCAAGGTAGTCTGGGCACAGCTTGGTTTTATACATTTTAAGGAGACATGAGACATCAATCAATATATGTAACATACATTGGTTCTGTCTGGAAAAGTGGGACAGCTCAAATTGGGGAGGGGTCTTCTGAGTCATGGATAGGTAAGTGACAAACAGTTGCATGCTTTTGAGTTTTGTTGATTAGCCTTTCCAAAGAAG
>NC_044567.1:31368888-31378974 GCF_007565055.1 Rhinopithecus roxellana | reverse complement strand
TCCTCACATAATAACTAAAGATAAGCTTCTGAGAAACTGCATTGCCAAGTGTGAATGCAACTCACAGAATTACACGTTTCTCTTCAGTGATCAGTTTGTTAGCACAGTTTTCTTTAAATCTGCAATTAGATACTTCATAGCGCAATGAACATTACAGTGACAAAGGAAATATCCACAGATAAAAACTAGAAAGAAGCTATCTTAGAAACTTCTTGGTGATGTGTGAATTCATCTCACAGAGTTACACTTATGTTTCGTGGAGCAGTCCATTAACACTGTCTTTGAGGAATCTGAGAAGGGCTTCTTTGGATCACATTGAGGCCTACGCTGATAAAGGAAATTTCATCCGTTCAAACGTGAAAGAAGCTTTCTGAGAAACTTCTTTCTGATCTGTGAGTTCATCTCACACAGTTACAACCTCTACCTCAAGAAGCAGTTTGCTAACACTCTTTTCGTGGAATCTGCAAAGTGATATTTGGGAGCCTATTGGGGCCCATGGTGATAAAGGAAATATCCTCACATAATAACTAAAGAGAAGCTTTCTGAGAAACTGCATTGCCATGTGTGAATGCAACTCACAGAGTTACACGTTTCTCTTCAGTGATCCGTTTGTTAGCACAGTTTTCTGGAAATCTGTAAATAGATACTTCATAGCACAGTGAACATTACAGTGACAAAGGAAATATCCACAGATGAAAACAAGAAAGAAGCTTTCTTAGAAACTTCTTGGTGATGTGTGAATTCATCTCACAGAGTTACACTTATGTTTCGTGGAGCAGTCCATTAACACCGTCTTCGAGGAATCTGAGAAGGGCTTCTTTGGATCACATGGAGGCCTACGCTGATAAAGGAAATTTCATCCGTTCAAAACGTGAAAGAAGCTTTCTGAGAAACTTCTTTCTGATCTGTGAGTTCATCTCACATAGTTACAACCTCTGCCTCAAGAAGCAGTTTGCTAACACTCTTTTCGTGGAATCTGCAAAGTGATATTTGGGAGCCTATTGGGGCCCATGGTGATAAAGGAAATATCTTCACATAATAACTAAAGAGAAGCTTTCTGAGAGACTGCATTGCCAAGTGTGAATGCAACTCACAGAGTTACACGTTTCTCTTCCGTGATCAGTTTCTTAGCACAGTTTTCTGGAAATCTGCAAATAGATACTTCATAGCGCAATGAAGATTACAGTGACAAAGGAAATATCCACAGATGAAAACTAGAAAGAAGCTTTCTTAGATACTTCTTGGTGATGAGTGAATTCATCTCACAGAGTTACACTTATGTTTCGTGGAGCAGTCCATTAACACTGTCTTTGAGGAATCTGAGAAGGTCTTCTTTGGATCATATTGAGGCCTACGCTGAAAGGAAATTCATCCGTTCAAAACGTGAAAGAAGCTTTCTGAGAAACTTCTTTCTGATCTGTGAGTTCATCTCACAGAGTTACATCCTCTGCCTCAAGAAGCAGTTTGCTAACACTCTTTTCGTGGAATCTGCAAAGTGATATTTGGGAGCCTATTGGGGCCCATGGTGAAAGGAATATCCTCACATAAAACTAAAGAGAAGCTTTCTGAGAAACTGCATTGCCATGTGTGAATGCAACTCACAGAGTTACACGTTTCTCTTCAGTGATCAGTTTGTTAGCACAGTTTTCTGGAAATCTGTAAATAGATACTTCATAGCGCAGTGAACATTACAGTGACAAAGGAAATATCCACAGATGAAAACTAGAAAGAAGCTTTCTTAGAAACTTCTTGGTGATGTGTGAATTCATCTCACAGAGTTACACATATGTATCGTGGAGCAGTCCATTAAAACTGTCTTTGAGGAATCTGAGAAGGGCTTCTTTGGATCACATTGAGGCCTACGCTGATAAAGGAAATTTCATCCGTTCAAAACGTGAAAGAAGCTTTCTGAGAAACTGCATTGCCAAGTGTTAATGCAACTCACAGAGTTACACGTTTCTCTTCAGTGATCAGTTTGTTAGCACAGTTTTCTGGAAATCTGCAATTAGATACTTCATAGCGCAATGAACATAACAGTGACAAAGGAAATATCCACAAATGAAAACTAGAAAGAAGTTTTCTTAGAAACTTCTTGATGATGTGTGAATGCATCTCACTGAGTTACACTTATGTTTCGTGGAGCAGTCCATTAACACTGTCTTTGAGGAATCTGAGAAGGGCTTCTTTGGATCACATTGAGGCCTACGCTGATAAAGGAAATTTCATCCGTTCAAAACGTGAAAGAAGCTTTCTGAGAAACTTCTTTCTGATCTGTGAGTTCATCTCACAGAGTTACAACCTCTGCCTCAAGAAGCAGTTTGCTAACACTCTTTTCGTGGAATCTGCAAAGTGATATTTGGGAGGCCTAGGGGCCCATGGTGATAAAGGAAATATCCTCACATAATAACTAAAGAGAAGCTTTCTGAGAAACTGCATTGCCAAATGTGAATGCAACTCACAGAGTTACACGTTTCTCTTCAGTGATCAGTTTCTTAGCACAGTTTTCTGGAATCTGCAGATTACTTCGTAGCGCAATGAACATTACAGTGAAAGGAAATATCCACACATGAAAACAAGAAAGAAGCTTTCTTAGAAACTTCTTGGTGATGTGTGAATTCATCTCACTGAGTTACACTTAGTTTCATGGGCAGTCCATTAACACCGTCTTCGAGGAATCTGAGAAGGGCTTCTTTGGATCACCTTGAGGCCCTACGTACTGACTAAAAGGAAATTTCATCCGTTCAAAACGTGAAAGAAGCTTTCTGAGAACTTCTTTCTGATCTGTGAGTTCATCTCACAGAGTTACAATCCTCTGCCTCAAGAAAGCAGTTTGCTAACACTCTTTTCGTGGAATCTGCAAAGTGATATTTGGGAGCCTATTGGGGCCCATGGTGATAAGGAAATATCCTCACATAATAACTAAAGAGAAGCTTTCTGAGAACTGCATTGCCAAGTGTGAATGCAACTCCACAGAGTTACACGTTTCTCTTCAGTGCATCAGTTTGTTAGCACAGTTTTCTGGAAATCTGCAATTAGATACTTCATAGCGCAATGAACATTACAGTGACAAAGGAAATATCCACAGATGAAAACTAGAAAGAAGCTTTCTTAGAAACTTCTTGGTGATGTGTGAATTCATCTCACAGAGTTACACTTATGTTTCGTGGAGCAGTCCATTAACACTGTCTTTGAGGAATCTGAGAAGGGCTTCTTTGGATCACATTGAGGCCTACGCTGATAAAGGAAATTTCATCCGTTCAAAACGTGAAAGAAGCTTTCTGAGAAACTTCTTTCTGATCTGTGAGTTCATCTCACAGAGTTACAACCTCTGCCTCAAGAAGCAGTTTGCTAACACTCTTTCGTGGAATCTGCAAAGTGATATTTGGGAGCCTATTGGGGCCCATGGTGATAAAGGAAATATCCTCACATAATAACTAAAGAGAAGCTTTCTGAGAAACTGCATTGCCAAGTGTGAATGCAACTCACAGAGTTACACGTTTCTCTTCAGTGATCAGTTTGTTAGCACAGTTTTCTGGAAATCTGCAATTAGATACTTCATCAGCGCAATGAACATTACAGTGACAAAGGAAATATCCACAGATGAAAACTAGAAAGAAGCTTTCTTAGAAACTTCTTGGTGATGTGTGAATTCATCTCACAGAGTTACACTTATGTTTCGTGGAGCAGTCCATTAACACTGTCTTTGAGGAATCTGAGAAGGGCTTCTTTGGATCACATTGAGGCCTACGCTGATAAAGGAAATTTCATCCGTTCAAAACGTGAAAGAAGCTTTCTGAGAAACTTCTTTCTGATCTGTGAGTTCATCTCACAGAGTTACAACCTCTGCCTCAAGAAGCAGTTTGCTAACACTCTTTTCGTGGAATCTGCAAAGTGATATTTGGGAGCCTATTGGGGCCCATGGTGATAAAGGAAATATCCTCACATAATAACTAAAGAGAAGCTTTCTGAGAAACTGCATTGCCAAGTGTGAATGCAACTCACAGAGTTACACGTTTCTCTTCAGTGATCAGTTTGTTAGCACAGTTTTCTGGAAATCTGCAATTAGATACTTCATAGCGCAATGAACATACAGTGACAAAGGAAATATCCACAGATGAAAACTAGAAAGAAGTTTCTTAGAAACTTCTTGGTGATGTGTGAATTCATCTCACAGAGTTACACTTATGTTTCGTGGAGCAGTCCATTAACACTGTCTTTGAGGAATCTGAGAAGGGCTTCTTTGGATCACATTGAGGCCTACGCTGATAAAGGAAATTTCATCCGTTCAAAACGTGAAAGAAGCTTTCTGAGAAACTTCTTTCTGATCTGTGAGTTCATCTCACAGAGTTACAACCTCTGCCTCAAGAAGCAGTTTGCTAACACTCTTTTCGTGGAATCTGCAAAGTGATATTTGGGAGCCTATTGGGGCCCATGGTGATAAAGGAAATATCCTCACATAATAACTAAAGAGAAGCTTTCTGAGAAACTGCATTGCCAAGTGTGAATGCAACTCACAGAGTTACACGTTTCTCTTCAGTGATCAGTTTCTTAGCACAGTTTTCTGGAAATCTGCAATTAGATACTTCATAGCGCAATGAACATTACAGTGACAAAGGAAATATCCACAGATGAAAACTAGAAAGAAGCTTTCTTAGAAACTTCTTGGTGATGTGTGAATTCATCTCACAGAGTTACACTTATGTTTCGTGGAGCAGTCCATTAACACTGTCTTTGAGGAATCTGAGAAGGGCTTCTTTGGATCACATTGAGGCCTACGCTGATAAAGGAAATTTCATCCGTTCAAAACGTGAAAGAAGCTTTCTGAGAAACTTCTTTCTGATCTGTGAGTTCATCTCACAGAGTTACAACCTCTGCCTCAAGAAGCAGTTTGCTAACACTCTTTTCGTGGAATCTGCAAAGTGATATTTGGGAGCCTATTGGGGCCCATGGTGATAAAGGAAATATCCTCACATAATAACTAAAGAGAAGCTTTCTGAGAAACTGCATTGCCAAGTGTGAATGCAACTCACAGAGTTACACGTTTCTCTTCAGTGATCAGTTTGTTAGCACAGTTTTCTGGAAATCTGCAATTAGATACTTCATAGCGCAATGAACATTACAGTGACAAAGGAAATATCCACAGATGAAAACTAGAAAGAAGCTTTCTTAGAAACTTCTTGGTGATGTGTGAATTCATCTCACAGAGTTACACTTATGTTTCGTGGAGCAGTCCATTAACACTGTCTTTGAGGAATCTGAGAAGGGCTTCTTTGGATCACATTGAGGCCTACGCTGATAAAGGAAATTTCATCCGTTCAAAACGTGAAAGAAGCTTTCTGAGAAACTTCTTTCTGATCTGTGAGTTCATCTCACAGAGTTACAACCTCTGCCTCAAGAAGCAGTTTGCTAACACTCTTTTCGTGGAATCTGCAAAGTGATATTTGGGAGCCTATTGGGGCCCATGGTGATAAAGGAAATATCCTCACATAATAACTAAAGAGAAGCTTTCTGAGAAACTGCATTGCCAAGTGTGAATGCAACTCACAGAGTTACACGTTTCTCTTCAGTGATCAGTTTGTTAGCACAGTTTTCTGGAAATCTGCAATTAGATACTTCATAGCGCAATGAACATTACAGTGACAAAGGAAATATCCACAGATGAAAACTAGAAAGAAGCTTTCTTAGAAACTTCTTGGTGATGTGTGAATTCATCTCACAGAGTTACACTTATGTTTCGTGGAGCAGTCCATTAACACTGTCTTTGAGGAATCTGAGAAGGGCTTCTTTGGATCACATTGAGGCCTACGCTGATAAAGGAAATTTCATCCGTTCAAAACGTGAAAGAAGCTTTCTGAGAAACTTCTTTCTGATCTGTGAGTTCATCTCACAGAGTTACAACCTCTGCCTCAAGAAGCAGTTTGCTAACACTCTTTTCGTGGAATCTGCAAAGTGATATTTGGGAGCCTATTGGGGCCCATGGTGATAAAGGAAATATCCTCACATAATAACTAAAGAGAAGCTTTCTGAGAAACTGCATTGCCAAGTGTGAATGCAACTCACAGAGTTACACGTTTCTCTTCAGTGATCAGTTTGTTAGCACAGTTTTCTGGAAATCTGCAATTAGATACTTCATAGCGCAATGAACATTACAGTGACAAAGGAAATATCCACAGATGAAAACTAGAAAGAAGCTTTCTTAGAAACTTCTTGGTGATGTGTGAATTCATCTCACAGAGTTACACTTATGTTTCGTGGAGCAGTCCATTAACACTGTCTTTGAGGAATCTGAGAAGGGCTTCTTTGGATCACATTGAGGCCTACGCTGATAAAGGAAATTTCATCCGTTCAAAACGTGAAAGAAGCTTTCTGAGAAACTTCTTTCTGATCTGTGAGTTCATCTCACAGAGTTACAACCTCTGCCTCAAGAAGCAGTTTGCTAACACTCTTTTCGTGGAATCTGCAAAGTGATATTTGGGAGCCTATTGGGGCCCATGGTGATAAAGGAAATATCCTCACATAATAACTAAAGAGAAGCTTTCTGAGAAACTGCATTGCCAAGTGTGAATGCAACTCACAGAGTTACACGTTTCTCTTCAGTGATCAGTTTGTTAGCACAGTTTTCTGGAAATCTGCAATTAGATACTTCATAGCGCAATGAACATTACAGTGACAAAGGAAATATCCACAGATGAAAACTAGAAAGAAGCTTTCTTAGAAACTTCTTGGTGATGTGTGAATTCATCTCACAGAGTTACACTTATGTTTCGTGGAGCAGTCCATTAACACTGTCTTTGAGGAATCTGAGAAGGGCTTCTTTGGATCACATTGAGGCCTACGCTGATAAAGGAAATTTCATCCGTTCAAAACGTGAAAGAAGCTTTCTGAGAAACTTCTTTCTGATCTGTGAGTTCATCTCACAGAGTTACAACCTCTGCCTCAAGAAGCAGTTTGCTAACACTCTTTTCGTGGAATCTGCAAAGTGATATTTGGGAGCCTATTGGGGCCCATGGTGATAAAGGAAATATCCTCACATAATAACTAAAGAGAAGCTTTCTGAGAAACTGCATTGCCAAGTGTGAATGCAACTCACAGAGTTACACGTTTCTCTTCAGTGATCAGTTTGTTAGCACAGTTTTCTGGAAATCTGCAATTAGATACTTCATAGCGCAATGAACATTACAGTGACAAAGGAAATATCCACAGATGAAAACTAGAAAGAAGCTTTCTTAGAAACTTCTTGGTGATGTGTGAATTCATCTCACAGAGTTACACTTATGTTTCGTGGAGCAGTCCATTAACACTGTCTTTGAGGAATCTGAGAAGGGCTTCTTTGGATCACATTGAGGCCTACGCTGATAAAGGAAATTTCATCCGTTCAAAACGTGAAAGAAGCTTTCTGAGAAACTTCTTTCTGATCTGTGAGTTCATCTCACAGAGTTACAACCTCTGCCTCAAGAAGCAGTTTGCTAACACTCTTTTCGTGGAATCTGCAAAGTGATATTTGGGAGCCTATTGGGGCCCATGGTGATAAAGGAAATATCCTCACATAATAACTAAAGAGAAGCTTTCTGAGAAACTGCATTGCCAAGTGTGAATGCAACTCACAGAGTTACACGTTTCTCTTCAGTGATCAGTTTGTTAGCACAGTTTTCTGGAAATCTGCAATTAGATACTTCATAGCGCAATGAACATTACAGTGACAAAGGAAATATCCACAGATGAAAACTAGAAAGAAGCTTTCTTAGAAACTTCTTGGTGATGTGTGAATTCATCTCACAGAGTTACACTTATGTTTCGTGGAGCAGTCCATTAACACTGTCTTTGAGGAATCTGAGAAGGGCTTCTTTGGATCACATTGAGGCCTACGCTGATAAAGGAAATTTCATCCGTTCAAAACGTGAAAGAAGCTTTCTGAGAAACTTCTTTCTGATCTGTGAGTTCATCTCACAGAGTTACAACCTCTGCCTCAAGAAGCAGTTTGCTAACACTCTTTTCGTGGAATCTGCAAAGTGATATTTGGGAGCCTATTGGGGCCCATGGTGATAAAGGAAATATCCTCACATAATAACTAAAGAGAAGCTTTCTGAGAAACTGCATTGCCAAGTGTGAATGCAACTCACAGAGTTACACGTTTCTCTTCAGTGATCAGTTTGTTAGCACAGTTTTCTGGAAATCTGCAATTAGATACTTCATAGCGCAATGAACATTACAGTGACAAAGGAAATATCCACAGATGAAAACTAGAAAGAAGCTTTCTTAGAAACTTCTTGGTGATGTGTGAATTCATCTCACAGAGTTACACTTATGTTTCGTGGAGCAGTCCATTAACACTGTCTTTGAGGAATCTGAGAAGGGCTTCTTTGGATCACATTGAGGCCTACGCTGATAAAGGAAATTTCATCCGTTCAAAACGTGAAAGAAGCTTTCTGAGAAACTTCTTTCTGATCTGTGAGTTCATCTCACAGAGTTACAACCTCTGCCTCAAGAAGCAGTTTGCTAACACTCTTTTCGTGGAATCTGCAAAGTGATATTTGGGAGCCTATTGGGGCCCATGGTGATAAAGGAAATATCCTCACATAATAACTAAAGAGAAGCTTTCTGAGAAACTGCATTGCCAAGTGTGAATGCAACTCACAGAGTTACACGTTTCTCTTCAGTGATCAGTTTGTTAGCACAGTTTTCTGGAAATCTGCAATTAGATACTTCATAGCGCAATGAACATTACAGTGACAAAGGAAATATCCACAGATTGAAAACTAGAAAGAAGCTTTCTTAGAAACTTCTTGGTGATGTGTGAATTCATCTCACAGAGTTACACTTATGTTTCGTGGAGCAGTCCATTAACACTGTCTTTGAGGAATCTGAGAAGGGCTTCTTTGGATCACATTGAGGCCTACGCTGATAAGGAAATTTCATCCGTTCAAAACGAGAAAGAAGCTTTCTGAGAAACTTTCTTCTGATCTGTGGAGTCATCTCACAGAGTTACAACCTCTGCCTCAAGAAGCAGTTGCTAACACTCTTTTCGTGGAATCTGCAAAGTGATATTTGGGAGCCATTGGGGCCCATGGTGATAAAGGAAATATCCTCACATAATAACTAAAGAGAAGCTTTCTGAGAACTGCATTGCCAGTGTGAATGCAACTCACAGAGTTACACGTTTCTCTTCAGTTGATCAGTTTTGTTAGCCCAGTTTTCTGACATCTGCAATTAGGATACTTCATAGCGCAATGAACATTTACCGTGACAACAGGAATATCCACCGATGAAACTAGAAAAGACGTTTCTTAGAACTTCTTGGTTGATGTGTGAATACGTCTACACAGATTACACTTATGTTTCGTGGAGCCAGTCCATTAACACTGTCTTGGAGGAATCTGAGCAGGCTTCTTTGGCTACTATTGAGGCCTACGCTGATAAAGGAAATTTCATCCGTTCAAAACGTGAAAGAAGCTTTCTGAGAAACTTCTTTCTGATCTGTGAGTTCATCTCAGAGAGTTACAACCTCTGCCTCAAGAAGAAGTTTGCTAACACTCTTTTCCTGGAATCTGCAAAGTGATATTTGGGAGCCTATTGGGGCCCATGGTGATAAAGGAAATATCCTCACATAATAACTAAAGAGAAGCTTTCTGAGAAACTGCATTGCCAAGTGTGAATGCAACTCACAGAATTACACGTTTCTCTTCAGTGATCAGTTTGTTAGCACAGTGTCTGGAAATCTGCAATTAGATACTTCATAGCGCAATGAACATTACAGTGACAAAGGAAAATCCACAGATGAAAACTCGAAAGAAGCTTTCTTAGAAACTTCTTGGTGAGTGTGAATTCATCTCACAGAGTTACACTTATGTTCATGGAGCAGTCCATTAACACTGTCTTTGAGGAATCTGAGAAGGGCTTCTTTGGATCACATTGAGGCCTACGCTGATAAAGGAAATTTCATCCGTTCAAAACGTGAAAGAAGCTTTCTGAGAAAACTTCCTTCTGATCTGTCCTATTGGGGCCCATGGTGTAAAAGGAAATATCCTCACATAATAACTAAAGAGAAGCTTTCTGAGAAACTGCATTGCCATGTGTGAATGCAACTCA